>NW_010110266.1:0-40139 GCF_000699245.1 Pterocles gutturalis | reverse complement strand
CCAAAGTCTCTCTTCCAGCAGAGTAGAACGTTTCTTTGACATTAGAATAAAATTTCACAAAGTGAAGTACCTTGTTGAAAATAGGGTGATTTTTAAAAGTAGCATATGAGTTGGTGAATAAGGAGGCACTCTGTGTAAAAAATAATACTCTACATTTGTTCATAGTGGTAGTTTGTTGTTTTGTTAAAACAGTCAGGGTTTTGTAGTCCTCATTGGAATTAAGTGAGGACATTTTTTTTAATCATATTATGTTTTTGAATAGAGTGGTAGAGAAGCAGAAGGAACATCTGGCCCTTGCTTTTAAATGTCTGAACTGAATGCTTAAGTTACAGTGAATCTCAAATTTGGGTAAAATTAAGTCGTTTTAGTTTTTATATTAAAGACTGAAATTCCTTTACTTTTCGGAAACCTTTGGGCAGTTGAAGAGAGCTTCTCTCTTGTCTTACCAGCTCTGTTGCTTGTTCCCATAGTTAAAAAATCAATACATATGTTTTTGATATTTGGCAGAGGTTTAATTTTGCAGCTGCAAGATCCCTGTACGAAGGGAATGCATCTTACAGAAGCAACATTTAGAGCCCACTTATATATGAGAGAATACTTGTGAGTGAAACTCCATTCCATTTCTGTCAGCATTTCTTTCATTGTATTTAATTACAGACAATTTGTATTTTACTGGAAATCAAAATGAAAACAAGAATAGCTGCATGCATGGCAGTATGGTAGAAACCCTAAATTGTTTTGAATCAAAAGTTGAAACTCCAACTGTTACAGAAATGAAAGTATGATTTTTGAATATGTAGTACATCTTACAGCAAGCTCATGCGCACAAACATTGTTTAGCAACCCCATGTAGCTTTAGTGCCGGTGTTATCGACTTGCCAAGTCTAAAAGTGTTGTTATGGCTGTTTATAGTTCATATTGATCTCTGATAAAATGTTGTTAATTGCTCTTTTCACCATTAAGCTCTGTGCTAAACCACATGTTTTTGGGACTCTGAGCTTGTGTATCATTATTTATTAAGGGTTAATCCAACATGGTGTATCTGTTCATTGAGTGTTCCTGACTTTGCAGCACAGCTAGGTCCTGTGGTTTAGACAAAATGAAGTGTTGGATGTGATCCCAGTTTTAATACTCCCAATTTATTATAACCATTGAACCCTGATCAGATCACGGATTGGATTGGATCCCAGTTTTTTAAATGTCCCGATTTATTGCTGGCTTGCAACCCTGATAAGAATACATATTTGATTAAGGCTTCAGTTTTCAAAAATTCCAGTTAATTACTTTTAGATTCTTATTAGATCATAGCCATGTAGTATGGTATGTTGAAGTTATGAAAAAATTACTGGATGATGTTGCACAGGTCAAGGTCATAGTTTCATTTTGTGCTGACGGTATGAAGTTATCAGATTTCTGTTTATTACTGTGGCAGCACTTGCACTGGACAGAAGGACAGATTAATCCCAACCCACTGATTCTGAATAATTCTCATTTTAGATCTGCTGCTGCTGTGTGTACCAGAACATGTAATAAAAGCCTAGCACTGAATATTGAGAGAGTAGTGTTTGATTATGAGTAGCTGAGGTAGACAGCTCTCACCTACATTTCACAGGTTGTGATGTGGTGTTTAGAACCAAATACCAGTTTCTGAGCTGCTTCATGTGGCTAATCCACTGCTGGAAGACATTTTTAAGACTCAGGCTGAGAGTTGATCCCAGATTGTCCTAGCTCAAGAACTTTTAAGAATTGAGGATAACAAAACAGCACATGGAACTGGCCTTTTTCTTTAACTACCAGAGTACTATTCCAGGTATTGGAGACTGCTGGAAATAGCACTTCACAGGTATCATAGCCATGCCCTCTAAATTTAAGCACTCAAATTCTCCTCCAAGCCATTTAGCGTCCTTGGTTTGCCTTTTGTTGAAGCACTGGTTTCACTTCACTCTGGAGACCAATTTTTACATCTGCCCAGCTACAAGGTCAGAGCAGCTCAGGGGCAATGGCCTGGCTCTTTCTTGCATAAATGGGCCAATGTGTGGTTCTTTTCTGTAATTACTTGGTGTTTTTTAAAATGACCCTATAAAACAGAAATATTGCTGTTAGAAACTTTTACAGGCCAAACTAACACAGTGAAACTCGCCAGTGTACTAGCCAACCCGAGTAATAGAGTGCTTTCTAGGAGACGGACTAATCTGGCCTAGGGATTTCTTTGATGCAGTACTGAATGTAGGTCAGCTCTTGCCTACCCCAAAATCAATAAGGGCATAAGAATGATTTGGAAGCTGCATTTCATTCCTTGCCCTTCCATATGTGATTTATGACAGTCTATCATAAATCTTTGGCATGGACATTAAAGTAGTGCCACAGCACAGAACTCCTGTTCTCACTCCCTTACCAGCAGGAAAAAAATGAGAGTACTACTTGTGGGGATAGACAGCCAGGCAGGAAATCAGTTTGCGTGTATAATTCTCTGTAGTGAGCTTAAACCAAAATAACTGAAAGTCTTAAAGCTTTGTCTGTTCAGTCAAAGCTGGGTTTTGCTTTCTAATCTGGTGTTATTAATTAGAAACAACTAGTGAATCCCAGACTAACAGATGAAGACTGTTCCTGTTCTTGAACAGAGAGATTCTGTTCAGTAGGATCCAGGATCAAGGTCTCACACGTAGAACAAAGAAATGTGCATAGAATATCATATCCCATGGAGCTAGGCTTGCTCCTTCCACTACTAGGATTTCATTCAAATGAAGGCATTATGTTTATGCAGTTGCAGGGATGGTTGTGTCTCACTAGCTAAGTGGAGCTGTGAGTGTCTATGCAGGAAATGTTCCAAGAAGACCCACTTACTGAAGGAGGAGGCCCCCAGGACTCAGTAGGTGTCTGCCTTCCTGGGTCTGTTCTGAGCTATATAACTGCATGTGGTTGTGGATGTTGGGTTTTCATGAGGTGTTAGATTAATGTTGTGTCTTCCCATGGTCATTACAGTGTCTCTGGTATTTTTCTTAAGACAGTGTTACAATCCTCAGTGTTTTTAACTGGTATTTACTACAGCAGTTGCTGGAACTGAGCTAGTCAGTGGCAGTGAATAAGTTCATAGACGGATGACTTTGTCTCCCCATAGTTTTTCTGCAGGTATACTGCAGTTAATTTATTCTTGTTCACTGTTTATCTGATGAACTTCTTTGAAATAATTTGCTTGATGTCTTGGCTGGAGAATTGAATCTGTGGCTTTGCAACTGGTATTGTTTGCATTCCTGGCATTAAGTTCCCAATGACTAAAATATAAACAATGTTAAATCTCAGTTTCTAGGAGTATTCTGTTATTTTGATTCTCTTTTCAGGAATATTTGTTCCAGAATGAGCTAATACTATGAAAAGGGACTCAGGTATGATGTGGACAGCACCTACTTATAATTTTAACAAAAAAGTATAAATTACAACCTGAGAATTCCTTTAAATCAGTGTTGAAAACTAGTCCTGCAACTTACCTCTGGTCTGCAAAGTCCCTGCAGCCTCAAGGCCATTTTGCAGAAGGAGCTTAGGCCTCTTGAAGGCATCAGAATGTCTCAGGTGAAAGATGCCAGAGTAATTTTGACAAACTGGAATCCAGAATGATTCCACTATCTAAACCACATTGTCACAAAACAAAGAACATCTTGTTGACAGGAGGCTGAGCAACCTGATCTGTGCAGTCAGCCTTGCTTTTTGAGCATGGTGACCTTCAGAGAGTTCCTTCCACCCTGAATTTTTCTGATATTGTCACTTCAAAAAATAACTCAGGATAGTTGTGAGTAAAGAAAATTACATAATGTAGTAAAATACAGAATAGAATATACTTGGCTTTTCCAATATTTGGCTTTCTGTAGTCTGCTTCACCCAGTGTACAACTAATGTGGACAAAAGAGAGAAAGACTTCCTCAGATTTAACAGTAACGGTAAAATCCCATTCTCATGGAAGTTGACAGGGTGGGGGAAAATGCACTGGCCTCATTAAAGCCAGGATTTTCTTTAGAGGGCAGGGTCCTGTGTAAGTTAGTAATCACTCCCTGTCGTCTCTGAAATAAATGGAAGAGCATGAAGACTTCAGTCTTGTCTATCCAAAGCTCACACTCCTTCTTCATTTGTGATATGAAAGGGTTATGTTTCATCGTCAGTTTGTCATAATCTTGAATTTTTTAGTGTAGCTCTAGCTCCTTCTTAGGTTTTTCTTTCCTCCATTACTTACAACCCTCCAAATGCAGCTTCCTTGGTCAGTTCTGCATTATATGGGTATGAGGCAGTTATCTAGAACAGGCAATATTTTATGTTTAGCCCTAGTGGTTTTTATCTTTGGGCCGGTTAATGCTGTTATAAGATCTATCTTGTTTAGCCCGAGTTACAGTCTCTTACTCCCTTGAATTTGTGGCTTGCATTTTTTATTTCCAAGACTGTTTCTGTTCTTGTTTACAATTACAGATACTAATTATGGGGGAGATGTTCAAATCCAGCACAATAGAATGAGCTGGAATGAAGAAACACTTGCATAGCTTATGGGGAAGATGTTTTAAACAAATACGCCTCCAGTAGAATACCGTGATTCATAATACTAAATTAGATATTGTTTGAATCTTGATGAGTCCATATCAGATGTCCTCAATTTACTGGGAAGAGGTGAATTTTTATTTTATTTTATTTTATTTTATTTTTTAGCTGTGAGACTTGCTTGCCTCTAGAGTTTTCCTAGGTGATGGTTGAAAAAATACAAATGAGTCTTTTCCTGATACAAGATGCAGATTTGAATAAGATTGTTAATGTCATTATAGACCATGCCTGTCTGAAAAATTATTATGAAATAAAAATATTAAAAGCACTATACTGAAATTATCTCCTCAGATATTCAAGTGAAATATACCCATTCCCATTAGTGATTGCAGCTTATGAATATCTGAAGGCAGGATATATTCAGTCCACTATTATGTAAATGAATGAAAATACAAGATTTTAGTTACCAAAATATATTTTGCTAGCAGCTAGAAAGGAATTAAAACATTAAACCCAATGGAAAACTAAGTGACCTCCTGCAGAAATAGGTTGCTTTCCTCTAGACAACCCATTACTCAATGTATGTATGAATTAGGTAAATGAGAGACAAAAGCAGAAATGTTATGTAAAATCACAGTTGAACTATTAAGATACTAAATCAGATGTAAATTGAGTAATCATTGCGGTATGTAGATCTCGGGGAGAGTCACATGAGTGGGGAAAAAAGCAGTGCAGCAGCTTTTACTCTGCTGTTCACAAGGAACAACCAAATGAGTGGAAGAATGTTTAGCATCTCTATCTCAAAAAATGTAAAGGATCAAGTCCTTTTTCAGAGTTTAGGTATGCCTCAAACTGATTGTACGCACACTCACGTGCTCTTATTCTGCTTCTCCTATTGCAAACAAAATAGGAATTATCCTATAAGACCTATGGCCCTGTTTCTGTTACACATTTTGTCTTTGCTTGTTATTAATCCTTCTCAACCGGGTAACATCTTTTATTGATTTAGCCAGCATCTTGCTCATTCATATACCTCTTTGCACTTCCGCAAAGTCTGTTGCTTTTAATCCACCATACAAGAAATGTAGCTGTATTCATCTGAAGTATGAAACAAGGTCCCTTTGTGAAATATGCTGGTTTGGTCAGCAACTGCATTTTCTGTCCTGTGTTTGACTACTTAGATAGGCACCTTGGGGCTCAAACAGTGTCGTTCTTTATGCTCTTGCTCAGTACTAAGCACACAGTCAGTACATGGTAAATAAAAAAAAAAGTTGCATCACTTTTACACTTTCCCTGCAAAGTCAGAAGAAACAGGATGACCCAGAGCTCATGGGGAGTGCAAGGAAGTTCAGACACCTGAGGAAAGGTGTTGCTTTTTTGTCTTGGGCCTATTTTGGCAAGTTTTCCCCATTCAAAACTGTTCTGATATGAGGTGCAGCCTTGCAGCTCTCAAAGTGAGCCCATGGTCTCTCCTGGACCGAGCTTCCCACCTGCAGCTTTTACGCTGTGGTGAGATCTGGTAGCTGTTGGTACCACTGAGTTGCTTATCATGTCTCCTGTTGGGCAGCAGGCACCATGTGCCTCGCTTGGAAGTGGCAGAGCCAGGAGCACATGCTGCTTCAAGTTTTGTCCTGATCCAAGGTGACAGCTTGTTCAGCTGTGACTCACTGTGTGAAGCTTGGGCTGGTGCTGGGCCTCCAGAGCTGCAGGCTGGGCTGCATCTAGTAGCTTGCTGTTTGTTCCTGGTTGAGGCAGTCTTTGGGTTCCACGGCTTTTAATGACCCTGGCCTTTGGGCTACTGTGCTGGTAACGTTAAGTCCTGTGTTTTAACTTCCACAGAGGCTTAGAATACTGGTTTTAGAAGCTTCAGCATTTTCTTGTTCCCCACTCGCAACCAGGCCACCTGCCCAGCTCCTGCCTCGTGGGACAGGAGATGAGTGTCTTTTACGGCTTTTCCTAGCCCTCTCATTCCATTCCCAAAAGCATTTCTGGGTCTGTTCCAAAAGTCACTTCTGCTCAGCTCTTCTGGAGTTTTCTTGAGGTGGTCCGTATCCCTGCCTGCAGCTGCCTCACTCTGCGTGCGCTGCAGTCTTTTAAGCCAGCTTTTGCCTGTCAGTATCTCTGTCACTGATGTCAGGCTAAAGCATTTTATATTGTGTTTGTCACAGGCGGCGAATACATATGTGGTCATTGACAGTAGCTCAGCAGAAACACAATAACTTGTTAAGCCACAGTAACTCAATCGTGTGTCTGAGCTGCAGCTGGAAGGAGCTGTTTGGGCTGTTAACCGTTTTATGGCTGCTGCACTCTAGGTTTGTGCATCTTTTTGTGTGTTAGTCCAGGAGAAATCATCATATATGATTTGTGTGGATATGTCAGATAGGAAGATTGAACGATAAATGAGAGCTTTTCTTTAATTTACAGCTATGGGGGTGTGCTACTGAACAGTATGTGAGGTAGAGAGAAGAGTTTTCAAAATACTGTGTCCCGCTTCCAAAAGTACATTAGGTATATAGGATCCTGTCTTCATTTGGCTTCTACAAATATGATGCAACATGTTTTGGAAATGTTACCTATAGTTCTGTTGAGGTTGTATATCTTATCAAACTTTTTTTTTTCCTGAAATTATTTGTTGTAGAGAAAGGTTCTAGTGATAGCTACTGGGTCTTGAAAGCAGCAGAAAAGATTAGGATAGGATACGTGTTTGGATGCTATTGAGAAAAAGATGGGTCACAGGGGAAAAAAAAGAGCACTGCTTGAGACAGCACTTCTGTTGCCTGTCCTCTGGCTCCTTGTGTGCAAAGGTTGTGTTTTTACAGGAACACAGCTAAGGGAAGTTGATGTAGGTGTCGTGCAGTGATTTAACTCGAGACCATGGTGTTCAGGTTGTGGAAGAGAGCAAGCAAGATTGATATGGGATACCCAAAAGGAAATATATCTAACTTCCCTTCATTCTGTGTGAGTTTTTATTTTCCCTTTCCCTTGTCAGGAAGTTTATAGGAACTTCAGTGCTACACTAAATTGTTCAGATGGTGACCTGTGCCTCTCCTCATCTCTGGTTTCACTGCCAGCATCGTGGTGCTGAGTGACATTTTATCTTTTGTCACAAATTTGCACCAGTTGTTTAACCAGACCCATCCTGTGCTGCAAGTTTGGGGCTCTCTTGTAGTAATTGTTCATAATAGCTGTAAGCTGGTTGCTGTGATAGTTGTGTTGTTTTATAAGATTTTAAAATTTTCTTTGTGATGGGGAGTAAAGATTTCAGATAGGCAGAAATGCAGAGGGAGGTGCAGAAATGGTAAACGACTTGAGTGGGATATGGCAAAAGTAGCCTGCTTAGCAGGGTCGGCAGAACATTATAGGAGTGATAAAAGGAACAGCACATCTGGTTTTTGTACCTCAGTAAAAAAATCCTGGGCACCTACTGGGATGTACTATAGAAAAGATTGCTTTAAAACTGTGTGAAAACATGAAGCTGACATACAGCGAGGATATTTAAAACTTTACAAAAATATGAAGAAACTTCAAAGGTGAAAAACCTAAGAGAAGGCATGGAAGGACAGGTAAATAGAAAGAAAAACCAGATATCTGATAGTTTGTTTCCCTGCATTTGAGCATTTGGATTGAAATGAAAGAGAGATCACCGAGCAAATTTTATAGATTTGTGTGGAAGAGTATAAAGGAGACAGGAAATATCAATGCAATTATAATAGCCATATTGAAAAGATGAAACATTGATCATGAAGAATTTCACATAACCTGGTATTGACTGGTCCATATAATATAGAACGGAAATAATTGTTCTTGAGCAGGTTCAACTAATAATAGTGGCAGAAATTGAAGATTGCATTCAGAAGAAGAAGTTGAAGAAGCTAGGGTTATTCACAGGAACAAAAGAAAATTGTGGTGACCTAATTCCAGCTTTTGTTGTGCAGAGTATACCAGTATTGATAGCAGGACAAATTACTCTCCCTGTCAGACATGAAAGCAAGATTCACGTGACGCTGCTGTGCTCCTTTCAAATAAGTCTTCAAAACCTAGGGGACAGGTGATGTATTGGTCCAAAGAACATTATGGCTCATAATTTTCTGAGAAACTGCTGTGGCTCTTCTCGGGACTGTGTGCCATGCCTTCTGCACTGGTCTGTGATAATGAAGTTCCTTGAAATGCAGCGTCTTCACATTTTTCTGCCCATATCATCATGTGTGCCATGAAACTTGTACCTCGTATGATATATTCCTGCACTGAAGTCTGTAGGCTTTTTTGGTCACTAATTGAGGGTGAAGCCTTCCACAGTTTCCAGGGTTTTTAAGAACATGTGGTGCTTTTTCAGAGTTAATCTGGAAGACAGCAACAATCTCAAAGTGCTTTGTGCATTTTGGTAGAAGAGCAGGGTAATTGCAGGCAAGGACTACTACCAACTGACCGTTATTGGGTGCTGGAGTTAACAGTTACTTGTGTGATTCTTTTTTTTAAAAAAAAAAACCAAAAAAAAAAAAAAAAAAAAAACAAAAAAAAACAGAGATAGTGCCTTCACTTTTACATTTCTGACATAATCCCATGTGGGACATGTAAAATATTGATCCTTTTGCAAGAGGGTTTCTCTTGAAGTGCCTGTATGTATAAAAGATGGAAAACAGCAGCATAGACCTCCCTCCCTGCTTTGTTGATGTCTGAGGCCTTATTTGCAATGGAAATCCACCCCTGTCCTAGAGTGCTCTCAGAGAATGAGCTACCTGAAAAGGCTGTGTTTTGTGAGAATGGACCAAGTCATAACTTTGCCCCAAATTCCTTTATGTGAACGATTAATGTGATGTTTCACTCATGGATGCAGGCAGACTGGCTCCCTCCACCACTCCCTGCCACATAATCTCTCTTTTATCATTATTCACAAACCCTTGGAGGATAAAGGCTTTGCACATTTTCGGCTCCTCTCTAATTATTGCTCATTTGCTAGCAGTGGTTTGTGGTTTAACTAGAAATGCAAACTGGCCATTGCTTCTTAGTTTCCCTTTTCATATACAGCTCCTTGGTGTTGACTTTCTTCCCATGCCATTGTCTGTTACTTTATGAATAAAAGCATGACTTTTACCAAGGTCTATACCAGTGTCACCACTAGTTTTACAATGAATAAGTTGTATGTCGCATTGTTCTGCAGATGCCGTTGGACTCTCGCTAGAGAAGCCATCAGCCAGCTAAGCCAGTGCATTCAGCAGTAAAATCAGAGAATATGTGCCTTACTAACTGAATTTATCACATACTGACAACAGGCTATGCCCTCCATAAGACCCTCCAATGAAATCTCCCTTGTGGATAAAGTCAGAATTGTGTAGAATCAAAGGCTCATTTTGAAGTCTGCGACTTCTTCAAGACACTGCCTTACCCTGGATGAGGTTGCACTTGAGGTTATTGCCTGTCCTGACTCTAGCCACCATTTCAGTTCAAAATAGGGAGTGTGCGTGGCATGAAAACCTGAAGTAAAAGAAAAGTGGAGTGAAGCTTATGGGAGGAGGAGGTGATTGTAGAGGGAACGAAGATCCTTAGGAATTCATAGGAAGCTTCAGCATAGAAACCTGAGATTGTAGCTTATTTCTTCTTATTATCCTTTCATCTCTAAGAACTGCTGTCATAGATTACATTAAGTCTTTGTGAATATTTTTAATGGTATCTGAAGAAAAATTAAAGAAAATTAACTGACTGGGCTAGGATCAGGAGCTTGAGGAAAAGCAGAAGTGATGTGTTAGGAAGATATTATTCTCTCACATGGCCTTTATATTAAAATATTTCATAGAATAACTCAAGTTGCAAGGGACCCATAAGCATCGTCAAGTCCAACTCTCTGCTTCTTGCGGGACCACCTAAAGCTAAATTATATGACTAGGAGCATCGTCCAAATGCTCCTTGAACTCTAACAGGCTTAGTGCTGTGACCACTTCCTTGGGGAGCCTGTTCCAGTGACCAACCGTCCTCTCAGTGAAGAACTTTTTCCTGATGTCCAGTCTGAACTTCACCTGATACAGCTTCATTCCGTTTCCTTGTCTCCTATCACTGGTCACCAGAGGGAGATCAGCACTTCCCCTCCGCTGCCCCCCCCTTGAGGAAGACGTGGACTACCATAAGGACACCTTTCGGCCTTCTATTCTCCAAACTGAACAAACGAAGTGACCTCAGCCTCTCCTCCTAAGTCTTGCCCTTGAGGCGTTTCACCATCTTGATCGCCTTCCTCTGGACACACTAATAGTTTGATGTCTTTCTTCTCTTGAGGCGTCCAAAGCAGCACACAGTACTTGAGTACTAGAGAGAAGAAAGGTCATCTGTTTCAATGAGGGAAGACAGCGGAGGATAGTGGGCACTCCCATGACTGCCAAGGACTGTGTCATATGCAGGATTGTCCTGCTGTAATGTATGACTACATTTTAAGTGTTAAAAACTAGCATCACCTCTTGATAAGTCCTAGCACAGTCAGTGGAGAGGTGTAACTGGAAAGCATGCGTGATACACATTAATGTTCTTAAGTGTGTGTAGAAAGGCATGTTGTTCTTGTTAGAATTATTTGTGAGCCCTTTTAGCTACAAATTGTTCGAAAAGTATTAGCATTTGCTTTTATGATACAATTCTAATGAAATATAGTAGATGGTACGAATCCCATTCTGCACTTAATAGCTCCTATCTGTCAGACTGGAAACTCCCGATGTGCTCATCTATTTCTTCAGGGAACCATTTTCTCCATGTCTTTTGAAGACTTTCTCCAGAACATCTTAATTTTTCACTATGCAGAGTCCTGAGGCCATTATACTTTACTGGGGTAACCAAGTCTGGTAGACCCTTTTTACTTATTCTCCTTTGGTACAAATTGTACTGTTCTTTCTGTGCTGTTGCTGTACTTCAGATACAGTCAACAACAAATGTTGACTACTTCTGTCAGGCACTGCATCTCTGTATCTGTCTTCCGTTTTTGTTTTTTCCTCCATGCTCCATTATTTTCTGAAAATTCTATTTATTATGTACTGTGGTCAGCTTTCTGCCAGATCCATCTCACTGCATTTAATTATGCTGTGTTGAAGAGTAGCTGAGGAGTTAACAGAAGTTGCATGCTCACAAAGCCTTGCTATAGGTTCTTTTTTGTGCAGCGTGAATGTTGAATCATTGAATATCAACTGAGTCTAAATTTACCTGAATATGTTTTACTATTCCAAAGAGATTACACAATGGCCCTGATTAGCAGCAGCATTTTGTAATACCACTTAAGGCTTTATCACAGTGGAGTACTGCCAGTAATAGTCTTTAATTCACTTATATGCACCAATTCATCTCTGTCAGGTTTCTATTAATTTCTTTGCTGTTTTACTTTGTCCCTATCCCCTATGTAATAAGGCATGATTTCCACATTTATTTAACCAAAATAAAATTTTTATAAAATTAAATCTTCAGCAAATTAGCTGTGGTCCTTTAATTTGAGACAACTGTGTTATTGCTCCATTTATGTTCACATTTAATCCACTTTTCACAAGTTAATGTATTTAGGAGAATCTGGGTGGGTCAAGTGACCAAGGGGCAGTAACAATTTCACAGGCTAATTTAGATTAAAAGTTTCAGGATTGGGTTAGGTATATTAGCTGCAAAGTGGAGCATAGGTGTAGTACTAAAACTGGATGTGTTCATGTGTACACACACGCATGTACACTTGTGAAAAGCCACACTATATTCGGCATTAATTTTTTTCATCAAAATGATGACCAACCCTGGTTGCAAAGATGATTGCCAGAGATAAAGGACAAAATTGCTGCATGTATGATTTTGTTTTATCTGGCACAGGTTTTGAAGTGTACTGGAAGATCTAAACAGTTGGGTTCAGGGCTGGTGCTCCTAAACTGTGTGATGAGTCAGTGTCTGTGGTTGCTGTTGAAGCAGATCCAGCTGTATATTTGTTCTTTCTTTTTCATCATTAGGACTGGTGCAAAGCATCAGGAGTTACGGCAAAAGCAACTGAGAGGCCTGAGTGATTATTCTACAGGTCCTGGAGGACCCGACATGGATGATGATGAGGTGGATCCAAATTATGCCAGAGTAAACCACTTCCGAGAGGCTTATCCAGCAGCGAGCATCTACAGACCATCATCACCAGCAGTAGCAGAAACTTTTGTATATCCACGTGATTCTCCTTCAGGACCAATGGAGAGGGAGCACTTGGAAGGACTGTATGCAAAAATAAACAAGCAGCACTACCCACAGTCTCATGGTGACAGGTAATATTGCCACCTGGCATTACAAACAATAATAGCTCGGTGGGGAGGGAGCCTGGGGCTAGGTGAGGGGAGCTGTTCAGATGCCCCAAATCCCTGTATTTGCTGACTAGAAAGCCATGAATTTCCTCCTAGCCAAAACCATGATTTGCTGCAGCAGTACCCCCAAAGCATCTGAGTAAGGCAGCAGTCAAACAGAAATCATTAAAGAGAAGTCCATATTTCACGAGCAGAAAGAATGAACTGACTCCAGTCCAATTCCTGCACTGCTGAGAGAGTATTTTTCCCTCTTTCAATTGGGAAAAGTTCTTACCCTGGAGCAAAAATAATCTCTGTTTTCAGATCCCTTTCGATTCTGCTGATCATCAAGTGCCTATTAGTAACAGGTTTTGTATGATAGCATGATGTATTGCATATGTTTATGGTTTAGTTTTCCCCAGCTGTGTGATATTATGCACTTTCAATTAGGTTGGGGAGAGGACTGGGAATCATGGCATTTTTATGCAGACTGTGAAGTGTGGCTTCACAAGACTGATTGCCTTTCACAGCCTTTCCAATAACGAAGTGGGAAGGAAAGAGCGATTTTTAATCCTTACTGTCAAGCTTCCAGGTTGATAGCATTAAAGAAAGATGGTCAAGTTTTTCCCTGGGTTAAAAAGAAAACAGAAATTCCTTTGAGTTGATGATGTAGCCACCATTATGATTATTTTAAAACTGGTTTCTTCTGGAATTTGGGGCTAAGAGAACATAAGACTTCGTTATTACCATGGTGTTAATGTATCGATGTTGGGATTTTCAAACCAACGTATGAGTGTGTAGTAGGTAAGATATACAAGTCTGCGTGAAAAGAAGAGCTGACAAATTAAGACATGGGGGACTTGAGGAATTGTTCATCTTTTGAGTTCATATTACAATCTGTAGTGTCTCCTCATAGCCTTAATCTATGCTATATGATACCACACTTGTTAATTTTGGAGATAAAATATGAGCACAGATACAGGAGCGTTTTCAGTTTGTGGCATCATAGTACTTTAAAAACATCTGCTGAGTCATTGTTATAAATAGTAATAAACCACTTCTGACATAAATCTAAGTTTGTAGCAGGGAATGGGCCAAGTATCTCTCTTTTTCACCTAAATACAGTATGGCCGAGATCTTTCCAAACATAATGACATTGCTAATTTTCTTCTTCCATATTATTAACCCTTCCCCTACTGCATAAGGGTGAAGAGGGTGAAATAAGGGATAATGACCACAGCTTTTTGCCATCTAGCCGGTTTTGTTTTACAGAAAAGTCTTGAGGTGTTTGTCACTGAAGTTGCATGAACATTTGTATATAGCGAAGGGATCTGAAACTGGTTTCATACTAACTCAGTAAACTGATCTGAAAATTCCAGCAGGAAAGACTCTAAATTCAGGTTAATGTATTTTTCAAATATAAGTATATACAGATGTAACTTAATTGGAGTAAGACATTGTCATAAAAGCTGCTTCATAATACCAGTTTTAACAGGGACTTTATAGCTTTCTGTTTTTAAAGAGTCTTTAGTTTTGAAGTCTGGTCTATGCATTGTTTCTGCAACAAAAAGAAGTGCTCGAGTCATTCCCTCTGGCTTCTTTTATTTGGTTGCTTGTATTGTGGTTGTAACTGAATGAACTCTTGACTTGGAATGTGGAAAAGATTGAAGTCCCAACCAGGTTTGGATTCGATGTTGGGATCCTGGATTTTAGTGTGGGTTTAGCTGTAATTGCATGATACCATGATAACTGGGTGAAAAACTAAAACCAAAACGTCTAACAGGCAGGAAAAGTTACCTCATATCTGAGCCCATGATCAGAAGTCATGCTGAGAGGCTGTTCCATCTGTGTTGATTCTGTACTGAAAGACAAACAGTCCACAACAACTTCGCTTTGTTGAATTTCTGAGGCTTGTAGAAGCTGTTTAACCAGATTAGGAAAAATAAGAAATGTGGGATTCTTATTAGGCTGCCTTTGTTCTTTTTTTATATCTCTCTTTCCTTTGTCTCAGAGACAAAAAGGTGGTTGTTATTTGCCAGCAGAAATGTTCCAAATGTGAATAATTCTATGTGAATTTATGCAGTGGGTCGTGAGGTCTCAACCAGCAGTTGAATATAGTCGCAGCTTCAGGCAAGGAAATCTTTCTCTGCTAGAGGGAGAGTATTTAAAGGAGAAAGAGATGTGGAAAGAAAAATCCCTGGATAACATGTTAATTACAAAAACAAATCTGCTTTCAAGGGTCAAGTATGAAAACTACCTTGTCTCCCTCAAAATGATGGGAAAGAGCTATAATGGTTGCTTATTAGCCAAACCAAAGTTATTTTGTGTTTGCAGGGCTGAACATTTATCAACACATTTGTCATGTAATAGCTCATGCTTTCATCTTGCTAACGCATGCATGCTCTCTCTTAAAGTTTTGCTATTAATTTTACTTTAGATGGATGGCTTTTTCTCCCACCTCTGACTGTCAACTTGTAATACAGTGTGTGGAGACTTGATCAGCAACTAAAGTAAATGGATTTCGGGGTAGAAGGGGAATTTGAACATAGATTATTTAATTTCAGTCTGGGAATTCCAGTTATGTATCATTATGATAGAAAATTAAAACTCATTTAATTTTTATTTTATTTTTGCAGAAGAATGTATTAACATAATAAATGCCTTTTAAAATTTGAAGGCCATTTGTAAAGTAAGAAACGTAGTGACCAGATAAGTGCTGTTCACAATTTGCATAGACTTATTTACCTTCCCTTTTCTCATCACCGGAATCCATTAGGTGTTCTTGGTTCATCCTTCTCAGTAGATTCGCAGTTTAAACCGCGAATCTCCGCAGTATGCAGAAAAGCAATAGGCTGCACATGTGTGAAGTCTGTTGCTTTAAACATTGTGAAGTATGTTTGCTGCCTCCAAGCACTGCTCTTCAGGGTGTGCACACAGACATGCTTCACATTGCTGTTTGCATACTAACGCCCCCTTTACCTACACTTGCATCTGGCATCTCAGGGGTTTTTTGCCTTTTTTTGGGGGGGGGAGGGGGGTGTTGCTTAGTGTCCTATTTGCAACTGTTGTGTAACGTTCTTCTGCACTGCTTCACAATTGTTGATTTTTGTTCTGACAATGACTATATTCAGTGAAATAGATGTAATTTTTTTGTGTATATTTTGCTGAAAGCTTTGGAATTCTTAACTAAGAGAGGTGCTATATAAATGTAAATTGTCCTTATTAATGAATATAGCGAAAGCATTAGCATGATCAGTGTATTCTCTGAATGTTAAGTTAAAGAGAGTGAAAAAAAATTAGCTGGCAAAATCACACATTTCTTTGTAAATCAAGCATTTTTCTGTTTATTTCTAATTAGCCACATTTTTCTGTAATGCAAATGGCATCCCTAAGGATGGTGCAGCCTGCACAGCCACCTTGTGCAGCTGGGGAACTCGCAGGGTCTTTGCCTGAGAGTGTACGTTTCCCCAGCCTGCCGCAGAGGCTGGGTGATCTGTGTCCCATATGTGCGTGAAACAAGTGGTAAGTCACATCTCTCTGAGTTTAGTCATCAAGGCTGTACCATGACAGTGCTAAGTTGCACCATGGCAGATCCTAGGTGTCAGACCAAAGCCAAAAGAGCATATGCACAACACTTTTATCACTTAAATGTCAGGCATGTCACATGGTGAAACCCTTTCTCACATTTTGAATAAGCAATTTCCTCTTTTTTGCTCCCTTGAACATGATGCTGTCAAGTATATCCAAACACCCCAAGCACATCTCCGGAAAGGTTCTAGAGACTTTGCTCAACTTATTTCCTCAGCCCAGAGCTATGAAACATTTAAAGTCTGGTGCCAAACACATTGCCAAGTATAATTCTTCATTTATTTATGTGTCTTATCTTGGGGAATTTCAAAGTGCTGGTCTGACAAAAATGAATACAGTTTTCCTTTGTTTAACAAGAATAGATTCAGAGCTGTATTTTATTGCAGATTTAAAAAAAAATACTAGTAAAAAACCCAACACTGTTTTATTACATAGGAGTAGAGTCCAAAGCCCCAGGCTGATCCAGCTTTCTGTTTTTGGAGATGCTATGTTGGGTCTCACTGTGCAAGGTCTTATACTCTACAGTGTTAATTAATTAATTGAAAAATGGATATTCTTTATTTCAGGGTGAGAGTTTTCTTATGGAAACTTGCACTCTTCCAGAATGTTCAGTCTAGCAGCATACAAAGTTAAAAAGAGGAAATGAAAAACCCATACCTCTGCACCACCCTGACTCTGCTCCAAGCATCCCACCCTCAGAGCTGGCCAGAGTCATGAGAGAGGGGGCAAGACATTGAGCAGTCTGCCTCTGCCTGGAAAGAATCAAAGGAAAAAATTTCTGTGCACGTCCTAAGAAACCAAACAGCAAATGTAAGCTATGCGTAAGCCTGAGAGGAGAGTAAAAAGGGTCTGAGTTTTGAAATTTAGCAAAGGGAGCATTTTTTACTAAAAATTTGTCTAAATGCTTGTTGTTTGGGCAGGTGTAGGTCACTCCCATCCTGTTCAATCCAAGGCTGTAGGAATCCAGAGCTGCACAGAAAAGGCTTTGTTCAAAAAGGGTGAGTTAGGGTTGCCCAGGTATGTTACTTGGCCCTAGATGTCTCTAAGCCAGAAACTGAAGTTTTCTTGTTCTCAAAGCACTGTGGGTGTTGCAACTGGATGCAATTTACAACACCTTTTATTCCTGACTAACACCAAAGCAATCCACTGCTGTAGGAGTAGATGGTCCTTTACTCAGGAATGATTATTCTTTAAGATGGATGTCATGGAGGCAAGGTAGAAAGGGAATGAGGCTGTGTAATATCTGCGTACCCTTTGCCACTGTACCTTGTGTTACAGTGGAAAGAGAATTATGTTTATGTATTGGAATATTTTCATTTACAAAGTGTGACAAGTACACACAAGGCATGGACTCTCACTTACCATATAGCCTCTTCTGCTTGGTGACCTAAAATCATCTACGCTGTTTCCCTGTCCTGTAATAAACCTACGTCCCCTGAGACTCTCCTCCGATTCCTCTGGAATATGTTCTTTCTGAAATGTACCACAGGGCCTTCTGAACCTTTGGCTGCACTCTGGTCACTGTTCCACATAATATTAGAACCAGAAACTTAATATTTGGCAACTTACTGTCCTTCCTGGCTGATAGATTTCTGGCAACAGTTAAATTGAAACTGGCATTGGCAGGTACAGCAGAGGTTCAGTGGTTCCTGGGGGCTCTCAGTAGAGCTGTCCTGGTCGGGAAGGAGGGCAGTCCAGAAACCCCTTTGGCCACCAGTTCCACAGGTGGGTAGGCTGTGCCGTTGCAGTTACCCTTGTACTGTTTTTTGCTCATGATACTATTTGTGATTTTCTTCCTCAGAAAGGATGAAGGGGTGCTGCATACTCACTATGCTATCTAGGGAAAATGTTGAGTAACTGGACCTTCTGGGACACATTTAAGTGAACCTTGGTTTTATTTCACACGTATATGGGGAAAAAAAAAAAACAAACCCTACCGGTAGCATTCAAGAAAAACTACTTTACAGTTAGAGTTCAAAGTGCTGTTTCCCAGGAGCCCGTCCTCCAGATCCTTCCAACTTTGGCACTCTAGCCCTATCGCTTGTTTCTTATGGAAACCCCAGATTTCATGGAGCTTGGGTGACCTGAGCATTTTAGAGCATGTCTAAACAGAAGGGAGTTGTCAGACTTTAACCAGAGCAGAGCTGCTGCTGCCATGTAATGTGTGCATGCTTGTTCAAGGCCCTGCATTCTTCAGCAGAAATAAATTCTGTCAGGAATAGTCACAAATCTGCCTGCATGCATCCTGCCTGCTAGCGTTTGCATTTGGATCACCTCACTTATTGACAGATGTGTAAAATTTTATATACTGCACTCCCACAACTCCCTTGTGACTGTCCTGCTGCAGATGCTGGTGAGCCTGAGTTTTGGCAGCTGTGTTAAGCATTCATGTTTGGGGTTTTTTTTCTCCTCCAACCCTGTCTTTTCTTATGTGATATATTATTGCATGGAATTATTTTACATTAATTCTGCCTGTTTATTGGTAATGTACCATTCTTGCAGTTGTTTGGATGCAAATGCAAAAGATACGTCCCTGGAGAAAGAGCAGGTCTGTTACTGGGAGATGAGACCATACCAGAGGTTACAGAGTGAAATGCAGATGGTGTTGTCAGCCTCTTAAACGTACAAATAAAGACAAAATGAGATTGTCCCTGCAGCTGGAATGAAATGATATGGCCTTGCATGTGTTCCTGCCATAGCGTATTTCCTAGTGTGAACAAGAGATGCTAAATTCTGTTGTATGCAGGCTGTTGTTTGACCAAAAGCTCATACTTGCTCCTTTAATCAGCAGCTGTATAGTGTGTATGTATTAACTTCTTTCTGCACAATATTTTTTTAACAGAACACCGTTTAATTTTAAATGCTAATATGTCTGTGTGGTTAATTAAGAGGCCAGAAGTGACTGTAAGGCTGGTAAGCTCCAAGAAGGAGAGAGGAAGATCATTACACTTCTGCTCAGATAGCTATTTGTGAACCAGCTGATAATGTGCAAAATTAAGATTTCTTAAGTGGCATTTTAAATGAATGGTTAATGGCTGAAGATAGATTAAACAGTCAGAGCTGTTCAAAAGAGAAGCTGTTAAAATCTTGTTTATGGGCCAGTCTTAAAGTGCAGACCCTAATAGCATGGGGTATTTCCATTTAGCAGGCAAGCAATGTAACTAGAATATTTTCCTTGAAAAAGGAAGTCTGACTTACTGGATGGATGTAGCATCGTGTACTGTGTTTTCTTCTTCCTAATTAATAGTTGTCTGGTAGCAGTACAGACAGAGAAATGTATCTCCTCTGAGAATTTGGTAGTCTTAAAAAAAATTGATAAATCTTATTTTAATTAAAGTGTAAGGGACATGGTTAAATCTGATATGGTTCTATTTTCCCACTGCTCTGGTAGTCTGTTCTACTTCATACACTTTAGGGTTTTCAAAATGCCCAGCTTTTCATTGCTCCAGGTTGTCTTCTGTCAGAACGAGTCTCTTTGGCCCCATCATTAGCCTTGCAGTGTTGCTCTAGCTAAAGGAAAAAAATAAGGTATGTTTTCAGTCAAGTTTATTCTGTATTGCAATTCTGGTTAAATGATGAATGTTAACCTAGTCCCATTTCCCTGATTGTAGAGAAACAACAAGCAGAAGGTCATTATACTGCTCACAGTTGTGAGGCTCGTCCTTCCAGCAGGTGATCTGCCAAGAAACTGTTTTTCTTTTGTTTTTGCTTTCTCTCAGCCCAGTTCCCAATCCTTTCATTAACTATCTGCTGGTTTTCCCCTAGCTTCTTGACACAGTCATTTTGCCTTACAGTCTCCTAGCTTCTGGATATGCAAGTAGTTCCAGAGGAAACCCTGGTGACTTGGCCTTGTGCAAGCTTTGCTGTATAGCCCAGTGTAAGATGAATCTACGTTGCTGAGCCTAGGGAGCTCACACTCTGTCCAAAATCATGACTTTCAAAAAATCCTTTCCTGGGTTTTTTTCCTAGTTGCTACTAGTTAAATGGAAGAAGGGGATTCTTTCTTTCATTGTAGAGATAATCTTGGTTTAGTAAAACTAACTAGTAGATGAGGGTATGAGATTTTGTTGTGCTAGACTTTTAAGTCTGTGCAGACTACAAATCTGTCTTTTTTGGCGGTGAAAGAGGCTGGACATGAGGAACACAGACCAGCTGATGTATGTGAGCATCCACATGTTCAGACTCTGGGTGATGATAAGCTCACAGCAATCTCTGTCCCAACTTTTCACTTTGTTGAGATAAATTAGTGGCTGCTGGTGAAACTATTTTTAAGTAGTAGTCAAAGTTTAGTGGGAGACAAAGAATCATTTCTCAGAAATCTTAAAGTAATGGAGCAAGGGTTAAGTTTGGAGGAGGGGAAAAAAGGGCTGTCGCTGGACTGCTTCAAAAAGCTGAGTAGCTCCAGTTAAGAGAGCAGTGATGTCTGTCTAGTAAGGATGGAGAAGTAACTCTTAGACGTGACAGGGAAAATGGACATATTCTGACTGGAGCCATGAGAAGTGTGTTCAGTGCCTTCACTTCTGTTTGAGGTTATCTGAGGTCAGTGGGACCTGTACTAACGGGTTCCTCTGAGGTACAGGTAAAGCAATCCCCAGCCCTTCTCATTAAGCAGCGAAGAGCATAACCGAATCCTGGGAGCCTTCAGGTTGCATCTCACAATTTCTCGTATGTTCTCAAAGTAAATACTGAGTTGGTTTTCTCAGTTCACTAGGGAAAACTCTTACGCCAATTGAGGTGACTGCAGCACAGAGAGCCACGGGGCACACCTCAGACATACCGGCATTACCAGGTTATGCTGCCACCAGGAACGATGCAGTAACTCTGCTGGGGTCTCCCAGCATGACAGCTCGTGTCCACGCAAAGTGCTTAGGTCTGTATGGTAATCTTAACTGTGTAGTGGAAACCTTACAGTGGAACCTGTTGTCGTCTCTATGCATCCATAAGATGTAGGGAATTCTTGCCATACACTGATTTTTCTGCAGTCCCAGTTTACACTGACAAATCTTTAAGATTTTTCTGCTAATCTTAATTCCTCTGTTCCACTGAATGACTTAGCTCTCAGCATAATAAGATGCAAAAGATCTAACAGGATCACAGATCTGACCTCAGAATGAGTCAATGGGAACCTTCTCTTGGAGGGTTCAAGCATCTAGTAGCCGCATAAAACAACTGCTCCTAAAAAGAGTCGAGGACCTTGCTCCTTGCTTCTGTCAAGATGCCAGTGGTGAAAGGTTCCCCAAGCACCTAGTAAGCAGCATTGCTGACAGCAACTGTAGGCAGAAGAATGAACTACATCTTTAGGTTAACAGAAAACTGTAAGAATTGGTGTTGTTTGAAAAGCTGAAAATCACTCAATATTGTCCTAGCAAAAATATTGGGAGGACTGACATGAGGTGATGGAAATGGCTTAATAGGCAACAGGATGCTGAATAAAAAGAGAATAATTGTGATTATTGTCTGACAGCTGTGCAGAGCATACAGTCGATGACAAACTCTAAAATGTGCTGTTTTTCAGTCCATGATACTGGCACAGACAGTAATCCAAAGGGTCATAGTAAGCCAAGAAATTGTTTATTGTTTCATCAGCTCAAGTGTTCTAGTGCAGTTAAGTTGGTCTGTAATCTGAACCTCTGTGACTGTCCTTGCATCCCCGCACAGAGGCCTGGCACTGTATGGAGTCCACGTGTTTCTCCGGTAGGCCATGCAGCAGAGCATTTGTTGACATTGATCAAGGTATTGGTATTGATCTTGGGATGGTCTAAGAGAATTGTGACTGTTTTGTGGAGAGTTATGTTAGACTGCCACAGGAAATGAAATAAATAACTTGTCTTAAACTGCATTGTGGCCTGCATCTCAGAGAAAGTGAGGCCTTTCATTAGGACAGAGGGATGTGAGAAAATGACATTGCTTCAGATAACCACCCTGGTTATCTTTCTTACCCCTAACGTGGCCTTGATCTCTGGAGGCCATTTTTAGAAAGCAATGAAAGGTGATCGCATGAAGGTTTTTATACTCATTCAATTGCCCGCAAAACAGGTAGCTGCCGTCATTTTTTCATTCCACCAAGCTGACATGGAGAAAAACAAAAAACAACTCCTGATAAAAAATATGCAAGGGTAACAAGTGTGATATACCTCTAGAAAGTGCTAAAAATGAAATAAACATAGCATATTTGTAGAGCAATAAATGTCCTCTTAATTTATTTTTTCCCTTTCTTGTTTTTCTCTGGTTTCCTACTTGGTTTCAAACAGGTCAGTGTACCAGTTGTGCAGTGTCACAATCCGCTGCTGAATCTGCACTCCGGGCAGTTGTTAGCCCCTTCCCTCCAGGGACTTGGAAGCAGTGAGGAGAAACGAGAAAGAGCCCACTAATGTTCTAGCATTTCAAACAACATCTTATCATTCAGTCTTTGACCCATATTTATGGTTTCATATCTTCATTAATTTAAAATTTTAATTTTAAATTAAATTTTTCAGCATAATACTATCTTAGGGGCATTTCTTCTCAAACCAGTATTAGCTAGAAGGTGTCCTTCAGCTGTGGAGTTTATCCATTACAAACACTTCTGCCCTTAGGCTTTGATGCCTACTTAGTCCTGGATATGGTTATTACCTTGTAAATGGGAATCAACTGCAAATTATCATTATAGTATTTACATAAAATGCATGGAAGACAATTATTTTGAGGCTGGCCTGTAAGTTTAAGCATAGAACATGTTTCTAGTGCAGGTGTTGTACGTGGCCTGGCAACTGAAAAGTAACCAACGGCGCACCTTCAGAGGGACGAAAACACGCTCCAAATGCAGTCTGTCTTGCGATGAGGCGGGTAGAGGGCAACTATTTTCTATGCATGAGTCACCATAATGTTCAATAATTGTCTGAAAGGACTGCTTTAATTGAGCACTTGTATGCTGTCAGTGCGCTGCTAACCAGGGGACCTGGATTGCTCTTGCTCTGCTCTGCTCTGCTCTGCTCTGCTCTCGGGTAATGGCAGAGGCAGCCTGCTGTGGCTTGAGGCCCTGCTTTACATATCAGCGGATACTTCCATAACATGGCGAAAGGATGTGAGGTTATGGTGGAGGGTTGGGGAACAGCATCAGAGCAATAAACCTCTTCCTAATTGTTACTGATTGTTTAGTACACAAATTACAGGCAGACAGTCTGCAGTCCTTCACCTGAATAAGGTGTTGTGTTCTTCCTTGTAACATCTTCTGCTGTCCCTGATTTGAAAAAAAAACAGGAGGCAATTATTTTGTGCCTCTGTATACAGTGGCAATGCTTAAGCAGCGGCTGCTTCAGAGAGGGAGAGTAAAGGGGACTGGGAGGAAGGGATTGATCTTTTCTTCCTTTTCTCTGTAAATATCACTGTCTGCATCAGTGGTGGTGCTTTGACCTCTTTGTTACAGAGCTTGAAAAGTCTCCTGTACTTAGTGACATGTTGTGGCTCCCAAACTGAATAGGCAGAATCCTAATTCTCTTTCTTTGAGCACTGCTACAAATAGATTATCAATCTAAATATGATAAGTGCTTGAGAATTCCTCCCAAAATTTAGACTCATTAGTCTGAGTATTTGTATTTTTTACACATCTGTGAGGCTTCTGAAATGATTA
The DNA here is from genome assembly GCF_000699245.1 of Pterocles gutturalis. Taxonomy (NCBI): domain Eukaryota; kingdom Metazoa; phylum Chordata; class Aves; order Pterocliformes; family Pteroclidae; genus Pterocles; species Pterocles gutturalis. The sequence goes on along the minus strand of NW_010110266.1, from coordinate 16,163 downwards.
ACAGTATTCTTTCGTACCTTTTCGCCTTTAATCTGCACTCTGCCCACTATCTCATTGCTATTAGCTATGGCAAATATACCAGATGTCTGAGCAGCTTCATTGTTCTCTTGTTTTTCTTTTCAAGACCCTAGTGCATAGATAGATGTTAATTTCTCTTTTGTGTTAAAACTTGTCTCTGAGGAATAAGATTACCAGTGTTCAGTCTTTGGCTGGTAGAGATACTGAGGTCTTATATCTTCTGAATGCTTTGTCTCAGTTAGTGTTTCTACTAGCTCAGTGCAATTATACTGGAGGTCTGTTCATCTGTAATGCCCATGGAACCTTAAATTAATGTCCCCTGACTTTAGGGAAACAACATTAACATTTTTTTCTAAATGCTTTCTTTATTCCCAGGGTTGAGAAATGATACATAAAGACACCTGTTCCTCTAAGTGGGTGGAAACTGAAAATTGTGCCAAGAAAAATACTGAGTTCTCAGAAAAGATTCAAAATAAGCATTGTTTAAAGTGTGGCATAAACAAAATAGATTATGTAAGGTTCGTGGGCCCTTGTTTGGGATGAGATCACTCACTCGTGGGTCCGTAGCTTCTCTACTAACAGCATTTAGTGTTTAAATCTAAAAAGAAATGTATGAACTCCTGGTTTCCCCATCAACTTTGAAAAAGATAGTTAGGAAGCTACAGGCACCGAATCAGCACAGGTCCCTTTGGTTCTACCTGAGAGCCACAGTTGTGCTGGAGTAACACAGAGGTGGCTCCAGACCTTTAAGAAAACATGTTTCTTTAAAATGGGTCACGAAACAACTGATTGATTTGCAGCTAATAAATGTGAATGTGCTTTTACTGGGAAGAAAAGTGACAGTGCACATCTAAACTTAGATAAACACATGAATTTGGTAGCGGATGTTTCATTTCTGTAGATGTAGGTAGTAATGTGATAATAGTCACTGTATATGATACGATAGCAGCATTTGCCACAATACATAAAAAGGTACAAGAACAGATGAAATCATTAATGCTTTCATATTGTATCCTGTCTTATTTCCAGTAAGATAGCATGCCTGGTACTTAAGGAGGGCATATCTTTGAAAGAATCAGCAGGTATGATGTTCTGGAAAATATGGAAATCTGCTAGCTTGCATCAGAGGCCAAAGAAATATCTTGAATCTGACAGTTTTTTAAAGTACGGTTGTGTCATTGGTACAGTTACGTAAGCTAGACATTGTAAATTTGTGTTGCACAGTCTGAAAAGCAAATGATAGCATGTGGATTTGTATCTGCTGCTCGGAAAGAAGACTGATGTGCAAGTCCTGTTTCCATCAAAGTGGCAAAATTTCTGTTGATTGAGGTGGGAAACCAGAACCCCTGCCTGGTTCTCCCTGAAAGAATGATGAAGTGATGTTTTCTTTTTTGTTTTAAACTTATTAGTTTCACAACCAGTTACTGTAACTTGAGCTTTTTCTGCCATACCTCTGCATGACTGTTTTTGTTAACCACTGTTATTACCTTTTAGCCTGTTCTTTGCATCATGCTATTGACAAAGAGAGTTTTACTTTTTTTTTTACCCCAAAGTTTAAAGCATAGAATACAGAAGAAATCCATACAAAAACCACTCTGAAACATTAATTGGACTAGACTACAGCATTTAAAGTAACCTATTCTATCGTCCATTTACCTCCCACATGAAATGAAAACTCTATTTTGATCTGAACTGTCACAGATAATTTCTGCACATAAAACACATCCAGAGACAGCTTTCAAATGGAGTTGTCACTTCTTATTTAGCAGACTGGGGACTCTCTATTGTTGTCAAACCCTCTTTGCAAAAGCATCACTAACACACTGATTTGCACAGTTGTATGTAAGAGGAGGAATGGTTGCACAGCCTCCATGAAACAAAAAATTGTTTGTAGATGCTGGAATCCTCTACAGCTGAACTTACCTACTGCTTAGGAGAAAATTCTTTTTTTTTTTTTTTAAATACTGTTTTTTAAGCAGGTTTTCATGTGAGTACAGAACTGCTGCCTCAGAGCGTACGCCAGCTAAGATGCTGAGGCAGGGCTGTAGGGCACTTGTTTCCACACTGCAGTTTGTTGGTGGCCAATGTGGCCATCTGGGAAGACTGGCTGGAAGACCCAGCTTGGCATCACAGAAGAAAATAGCTTAAAAGTTGAGAAATACCATTCTTTAGACTTTATTTTTATAGCATTCAGTTTGGCCTCGAACATGATGTGTTTTCATAAAATAAATTTGCCTCCTGGCCTCAGTTGTATTCTGATAAGTTTATACTACTATTTAACTGCATATTCCAGTAGTAATGTATGATTTTTGTTTCATTTTCCTCTCAAGGCTGGAAAATTGACCTGGATTAGGGGGTGAAGAATTTGGTTAGTGTGATGAGTTGTCCTTTATTGCTGTCTCCACGACTAGTCTATGCAGGATTAAAGAGCAAATCACAAGCTGGCAGAGTGCTCTTCTGACCTAATTCTGCACCACAACACAGATAGCAGCCTATCTGCTGATCTATCTGATAAGCATGACTTTGTCAAATCCAGATGTATGTTTAGGAGTGAAAGGAGTGAAACAGATGAGGCCCAAGAGCCGAGGTCTTGCATTCTCTCCAGCTGCCTGAATCCTTTAGGTCTCTTCACTGCGGCAGCTGGAGTTGGGGAGCAGGACTACAAGAGGGAAGCTGCCTGTTGCAGTGTGGAATCTGCAGAAAAACAAAACTAAAAGCTGTAGCCTAAAACATTACTGGTCAAAACCAATTGCCTATTTTAAGGACCATATCTTCTGTAATGAAGCAAGAGATACAGACTGGAAATCACATTTTGATTTCTAAGCTGTATGCCAGAAGATCTGAGGGTTCTTTGTTCAATGTGTCTCAGACTTCCTCCTGGAGAGGGACATGATGGGGAGGGGGTTTCTCTGTTTCCACTTTTGCCTGTAAATTTAATGTATTCATGAATCAATTTTAATGGCTATCCCATGGGGAGCAGTGAATTAGATGGGGGGGAAAAAAAGGGTAATTTTGTACATTAATGGAGAATATACTTGAATGGAAAAAAATAAGGAAAGGAAAAAACTTAGGTCAGTGTGCTTAAGTCAGTGATAATGCACATCTGTGGGGTTTTAAACCTTGGCCATTACAGAAAAAGTACAGCAGATGGAAGTGATCTCTCCTCCTTTTCCTAGATCTTGGTGGGCTGGCATGCTTTCCTCTCTCCAGGTGGGACAAGGGTATAGAACTGAACTGGATACAGCATATCCATCTCTCTCCTGCTCTGGGAATGGAGGCTGTGATCCACGTTTGTGCTCAGTTGGCAAACTTATAAAAGAGAAGTGATGGACGTTTATCCTACACTGGAAATAGTAATTTTGGAGGCTGCGTTCTCACAGGTATTCTGTACACACTTTTTACAGTCACCTGGCACCAAAGTAACTTGGTCCAATTTATCCAGCAGGTCTATCAAGCTGTTAGTTCTTTTAAATTTAAAAAAAAAAATGCTGCCTGTATGTGGTGACTTTAAACAGCAGTGATGCTCAGAAAATATGAAATTACCTTTGCAGCCTGTATAAGCACGTTACATTTGCCGCCTTCCTGAAACACCTAGTATCACTGTCAGGCATCCTGCGGACCAGTATTGTTTCCATATTATCTTGCACTTCCCCACCTGCTTTTACCACTTCCATTGTTCTGCTGTGTGTGGGAACAGGACTGTCTTTTTTTTTACGCACCTGTGCATGTTCTATGGCAAAGAGAGTTGTACCGTTGACGGGGACGTTGCAGTGGTGTCTTGTCTGCAGGTGTCCCTCAGGCAGTCTTGAAAGATTTGAAGGCTGTCTCAAAGCTATGTGGAGGAAAGGAAGATACCTGTAGAAGGTAGAGTGAGGCCTCTCCAGCTTACGTTGTTTAGCCTGTCCCTCACTACAGAATTAGGAAAGGTCTGTACTCTCATGTGTTTGCCTGACCTTTCAGAGGCAGCGTATGCCTGTTCCGCTGCACTCCAAACCAGCTAGCAAACGGCCTGCTCCAATCCAAAGGTGATGTGCTTAGGTTAATATTGGTGTGTCCCTCTGAGAGCACAGTACCATCCTAAAAAAACTTCAGAGCTTGCTTTTCTGCAGGTCTGCCTTCAAAACGTGAAGCAGACATGTCCTGCAGCAATGCCAATTACCCTCTCTTGAGAATAGCCCTAAGTAGTGGTCACACCCTCATTTCAAAGGCAATATATGGGGCCATTATCTGAGCAAATACAGTGCATGTCACTGAAAATCCATTGATGATGATGAATTCTGGTTACTGTTGACTGCAGACAGATACAGGATGGTGAGTAAGGGATAAAACATTAGCCCTTGAGCTCTGTGGGTTTTTCTCTGTAAACAGGTCAGGGTTTCATAAGAGCTCAAGGAAAATACGAAAAAAAGAGCTGCAGATGAGTCTCAGGGAAGAGGTAGGGTAATAAGGAGGCAAGGAAAGAAGAAAAAAATAACAAAACTAAAACGCATCCTTTGGGGGGAGGTGGAAATCAAATTACAAGATTTTTAAATGGGAAAAAATAAGGATTTTGAACAGTGCCAGGAGCTTCTCTCTGCAGACTGGCAAAATATGTTTGTGTATAGAAGAGTTAATTCAGGTTTGGAAAAGTCCAAGAGTTACAGGGAAAGCTGAATTGCGTGATTATTTTGAAACCTTCAAGGAGAAACATACGGGAAAACTGTAGAAAAAAAAATATACTGCTAGAAATATTCTTGGTCTGCTGTGGGAGAGTGTGTGAGAGTGTGTTTGAAAACAGTATCATGTCAATATTGTTTGTGTCCTGAAATTCATTGTTAAATGGGGTTAATTTGTATGAATCTAAAACATTTTGAGATTTTATTTTTTAAATAACTTTTACTCATGTGATGTGACACTGCTATATGCCTTCTTCCATTAAAAAATATAGAATTCCAGAGACGTGCTGTCTGTAGATCAAGGTTTGATAAAGTTCATTAATACAAATACCCTTTTGTGGAAATACAGGCAGTTTCAGCTCCTCTCATTTCCATAAATTGGTGTAGGCACGATGTATTTTTTATACTTAGAGTGGAAACTTGGCGCGCTAGAAGCAGAACACGTTTTGATTTGCAGAATGTGGATAGGTGGTATTTCCCCTAACTGTTCCCCTGCTTGATAATACCAAATGAGTGATTGTCCCTTCCTAGTGTGTGCCATCGCTGACCAGGGTGAGCAGAGCCAGCTCCCTTCAGGAGTCAGGAGAGGCCCTGCAGCGGGTGTGTCAGAGGAGCTGCGGCTGGGTCCTGCCCTGCACTGCCACTGGCACAGTGCCTCCCTCCGCTGTCCCCAGCATGGCTGGCGATGGGGTCCTTGGAGAATATCCTCCCAACAGGATGTTTCAGGAGTGATCTGAGGTCACAGTATATACACGTCCTTAGCATCGATGATGGATTATTTTATTTATTCATCTTGTTCATGTTACAAACTAGAGGCAATGGAAGAAGAGATTTGTTTTCTCGGTCTTGGCTCGGGATACATTTGCCATCAACCACTCCCCCACAACCTTTTCTGTAGTATTCACGTGTCAGCTTTGACCATGTTCCCCAGCATGAGATTTCTCCTCATTTTATAATAAGGAACAGGACTTTCAGGTTTTCCTATGTGTTGCCACCAAAAACAATGTTACAGGCGGACTCAGCAGTAATGATGGCAATATGCAATAATAACCATCCCACATGAGATTTAGATTAACTGCTCTTTGTTTAGTTGCTATAATGCCTCAACAGAATGATCTGATTTGCTGTTTTCATGTAATCCATTGTTAATTGTCTGAGTTAGGAAACCAGGTTCTTCTGTAGCAGATGGAGAGAGGTGGGCTCCCCTACATTCGCAGTGGAGCCTCATTTTCTATGGCTGCAGCTATATCCGTTTATTTATCTGTTTTTTAGTTTAAAGGTGGTTTGCTTTTTCAAGCATGAGGATTTTGAGGAGCAGTAATGCTTCTATTAGAAGTGTTACCTTTGAAGCTGCTTTTAAGCATAGGGGTAACCAAGTAGTAGTCACTGGCTGCGGGCCTCCAGCTCTGGTGGTGAGGGAGGAGAGGAGGAGTAGGTGTTTCAGCAGCATGCAGAGACTGTCTCCTCCTCCCTCTGAGGAAGCTGCTGCTCTGACTGCCAGAGGAAGCTTTTGGGCTTGTAGGGGCTATCTGGGACCCCCACATGGCTCCCATCAGTAGTGGCAGCAACAGGAATAGGAGCCATGTTCCAGGTGCTATCCTCCCCTATGGAGTTCAGGAGAGCAAATTGGAGTGGCTCTTTGGGGAGGCAGAATTGTTTCCAGAGCTTGTGGAATGGAGTAGAGTTGCACAGAGGCAGGGGAGGCTGCCTCCCTCCCTCCACCCCCAAGCATGAGAGGTGCAGAAGCTCTGCACCCCCACTTCCCCTGTCTATCAGTCCTTCACTAATTGTCTTCTCCTACCTAAAACTTTTTGGTTCTTTCCTGCCCTCCTCCTCTTTTTTTCCCCACAGCCTGTTGAAATCTTCCCTGCCTCCCCCTGAAACTTGCTCTGCTATTGCTGAATTGCATTTTACCACCGCATGAATGAGAACAAAATAAACTACTTTATCTCGATCATTTGGGCAGCAAAATGCAATTTGCTGCAGATCTTTGAGCCAACTCTGGTCTGGACACTTTTATCATTTTGCAATTTAATCTGCTGAATAACTCAGATCCTCTGGCATTGGAAGAAAATTTTTTTTAAGACAAAATTTTAAAATGTCAGCTGTGTACTTATGCATGCACAAATCCACAGTGATATACATGTCCTCATATATCTCTATATGTATATATGTACATGTATGATAAATCAAAAATACATATAACACTTTGAAAGTCCACACCTAACTTGCTAATGTCAGCTACAGTTGATAGACAGCTAAGTCAGACTCTTTTTATAGTCCATTTCTAAAATGAAACCATAAATTTTAAAGCCAGGCTTCATCATTGCAGAGAAAAAAGCTTTTCCAGCCTATTGATGAAATATAACATTTGATAGGATTTATGAGGCCCAGATTCAGGAGGATCATTTGCAGAGCACTTAAAGCTGCTTTTTCCTGCCCTTTGCCATCCCTCCTCCCAAATACACATACCAAAAAAAGCCATTAGTAATGAAAAATTATTAAGGAAGATTTTTCTTGATTCCATACAAATGTCAATTTGAGAGAGAGAAAGAGGAAGAAAACAGTTGCAGGAGTCCTTACAGTAAAGGGGTCTAAGTAGAGTCAGGCTGATTGTAGGAGAGGAATACTGACTTTTAATAATAAGTACACTGTGGGATTATTTGCTGTAATACAGTAATTTGTAGTGTATTTGTGTGTATATGTACTTTGAATAGTACTGGATGGAATGTATTTTTTTATCACATTGAGATATTCACAAACCAGACGCAAAAAGTTAAAAATAAAAATGATACCCAGCTTCTTGGTATCTTGATAAAGTTTCCTTCTGGCTTGTATTACCAGAGTGATAATTTCAGAGGAAAAACATCTTCTGTAACTTGCGATCACAGTATCTGTCAAATGGTAGGAAATGAAGAAAACTGCCAGACAGTGTCAGATTTATTAACAGCTCTAGGAAAACCAAAATTAATGCATTTTCTCATCTTTGATGGGTTGAAATGTCCATGTGCTGTACTTATCTTAATGGACAAGTGAAGGCAGTAGCACTCATCAATTAAGTCTCTCATTAAGCTGACTACAGCTTAATCTGGAGCACATGCAGGAGTACTATGTGCTTACCAGGCTGTAACTCGAAGGTGTTGCAGTTGTTGTTAAGGAGTGCTCATCCCACAGATGCCAGGAGCAAACCAGCTTTATGCTGCCTTCAGGAGCACGCTGCTGGACCAGGGAGCATGCAGTCCCAGACTGCACCAGTTGTGTGAGGGGAGTTGCTGGCTTGACGTCCATTGGAAAGCTGTATTTCCACCTGTTAATAACCTGCCTTCAACCATTCGGGTTGAAAATGCCTACATAGGAGGTGTACTGAAGCTCAATTTTTATGGAACATGATGACAGCTGTTTTGGGGTGTGGGGCCTGGAGGACAAAGACAAGGAGTTATTGTTTTAGTGTAAAAAATAAAAAGCATGTGATTCTTTCAATAAGAAGCTGTAGTCTTTCCATACGCTGGAACGAGGGCTTTATATTTAGGAAGGGAACACAGCCTAGTCTTATGCCAGACTGTGCCTTTTGCCACCCCTTGAACATTGACAATTTGACTGAGTTGTAAGATTTAGAGTGCTTCCCACACACGATAGAAACTTGGCTGCTGCTTTCACCAAAAGTGCTCGTCATGAGCTGCCAGAGCCTAGACATGCTTTTCCAGTAGTAGGTTCTCCTGGCTGCAGGGACCAGAGAGGTTCCTCATGCAGGAATGAAGGATGAGGTAAACAGGACACAGTGTCCCCTTTCCTTTACACCCCACCTTCCAGGTGAATTTGAATGCAAAAGCCTAAGAAATGCCATGGACAGGTGGGGCAAGAATAGGAATGGAGAAGAGGCAGGATTGCTGGAGCAGCCAGAGGATGGGGAGAATAAAGGAGGGGTGCTGGGTTGGGACAGAGTTGTGGGCAATAAGTAGGTGCTTCAGAGTAGAGAGAATTTTACCAGTACTGCAAGTTTAGTGCTCTGTTAGTGTGTTAGACATGAGCACACTCATTTGAACCAGTGCAGAAAGGAAGAAGTGCTTTTGGGTGTCCCAAGCCACCTACAGTCTCATCATTACTGGCAGGCTGGTTTGTGAAGTGCTCCTGGGAGATGGGCTTCAAGGAGTGCTGGAAGGAGAAGTACTTGGGGGAGGTGTTTTTCTACTAGAGCAGCCTGTCAGACAGGGATGTGATTGTATGGGAAGCCAATAAATGGGTGGAGGAAATTGACATCCTTGGCTGAAAGGAACATCAGGATGGTCTAACGTCAGGATGAGAACAGGGAATGAAGAGACCAAGACAAAAACAGATGTGGAAGGCTTTGTAAGGTGTATCTCTAAATATGGCAGTTGAAACCATATGGGAGTTATTCTGTAGAGACAGAGATGGGCCTGAGCCAGAATATTTGCTTTAGCACCTCTGGGACTTCCTGCCCAATGCGAAGAAATCAGCTTGCTCTTCCTCTTTCAGGTGAGATACACCAGGAGATGATGGTGTGTAGTTTGAAGATTCCATTACATGGTTTTTTTCCCATTTTAATTTGACGTATTTTAAAACAGTTACTGAAATGGACTAGTGCTTACCGTCGATCTTAAACACCTGAAAATCAACCCTGACTTCTCCAAGTGGAAAAGTGGGAGTAATTTCAGAGGCGCAGTGGAGCTGCAGTTGTGAGAAGGAGATAGAAAAGCTGTGCTCGTCTGGAAGTCCAGGAGCTTCCATTGTCTGCATAATAAAAAGTAATAAAGTTACACTGCTAACTTTAGGCCCCTGAGTTCAGAAATATTTCTCAAAAATGCAGTTAGGCTTACAACGTATTTAATTCTGTTGATGTGGAGCTTGTGATGAAAGCTAGTTGAAGGAGTGTGCGCTCCCCAGTCTTTGCAAATGTGAACAAAACAACTGTGCTTTGAGGAGCCCAGCTGCATGGGGGAGAGGTGCCCGAGGAGGGAGGCTGCTGGAACGGTAGGCAGGGTGGCCTTGAAGGCAGCAGAACTTTGCAAAATCCATCAACCGCTTTAGCATCTGGCAGAGTTTCTGTTGAGCAATAACCTCAAGCTAAATTTGCCATATATAATTCCAGAGATAAGCTAGTGGTAACTGATGTTTTGACTTTTGAGCGTGTTACTGTGAAACTGCTCAGATCTCAGTTGTAGTTTGGAAATACTGCTCTGTCACAGAACTAAAATGAATTTACCTTCAGGATTGTCCCCATGGTAAGGTTGTCATAAAATTTTTAGCCCCTTGCACTACTACAGTGTAGAAAATATAATTAAGACTGTTTCCCTTACACATCTGTTAAACACTTTGTGCCATTTTACTATGTATTCAGAAGAAGTGAACTTTGGATCATTATATTGGAGTTAGGATGTTCCAAAGAGTGCGTATGGATTATAGTCCCCGCTGTGGGAAGCCCCATGTATGTAAGAGTCATCGGAGCACGCTCAACGGTGCTTTCATTTTGCTGTGCATTGCACTCACAGCTAGTAAAATATGTTAGAAATAATTTCATTTGTTGTCTTTGCTTTTCTTTAGCTTGTAGTTGGAACATTAAATGCTTTCCTTAAAAGGCTTACATGCTTCACCTTGCATGTGCCAGTGGCTTAATAAGAACATCTGCTGTCTTTCTGCAGCAAATCTGATGACTTTTCTATGCACGTATATTTAGTTGTACATATAAATAGAATCCAGGCACTGTTAGATGCGTATGAAAGCGTAAATCAGATTGAAATGGTAACATATGAGGTTTTCTGCGGTTCCATTTATGAAGTATCAAGTTAAAAATGAAGCTGCAAAGTAGCCAGAAAACTTTTTAATTCTGCAGCCAAAGGCATATGCTTGTACAGCCTAACCTAATTAGGTCTCTGATATATTCTTAGACTGGTCAGTATTTCATGTGTTGTATCATTGTCTGTGAGTTGCTTTTTCATTATACTTGGGCTTTTACACAGCAGAATGTAGGAAAGCATTGCTCCAGATGTCTGGCCTCTTTCACCGATTTTGTTGCTGTCTACAGCAAAATTTGAGTTTTAGCTCTACAGTGCAAATTCCCTTTGAATCTTTGGATGCCCTTAAACAGTGTAGTACTGGAATATGTGTAAATGTCTACAAAGTACGGTGACTGGAGTGGCTGGTTTAAGAGGAGCTATAAAACGGTTCCAGCTGGAGCACATTCTTGAGGTAAGCTCAAAATACACACCAAATTGTCAGCACACTACTCAGGAAAAAGAGAAGAAACAAATCATCTTTAGTGTGCTTTACTTCCTTTAATGCACATAAGGATAGTGTAAAGGGAAGCCAGTCCATTTTCAACAGTTTGTGTAAAACTGTCCCTAGGTTTTGCTTCCGTACTTCAGCTATTGTGAATAAATGCATCACCCTGGGTTGTAAGTATACCTGTGTGTATTTCTGTGGTCATAATGCGGTCTATATTTCAATAAGTATTGTGTATCTGTCCATTAATATTTATATGGAACTGAGAGCTTTGGTTCTTGCACTTTTTAATAAACATTGATGGTGTTACTAGTTTATACAGAGCATTCAGTATGCTCCATCAAAATGGCAGCTCTAATTAGGTTCCTTGAATTAGCTAATGGATTTTGAGAAAGATAGCTTACAAAGCTCTTACAGCTGTCCAAGATATTCCTGCCATGGCAGAAAGACAAAAGGCCGCTGGAAGCTACAGACTTTAAAGCTTTAGAAATGCAGCTGACAGTTAAAAAAGATAAATTACGTTTGTATTTTTTTCCCGTAAAAGTCCTAGTGCTGGATTAATGTTATCCTCATAGTGACCATTCATTAAAACACCAAAAAAAGCCAACTGTGTAGTAAGGATGGATTCTGGCTATGAGATCTGTGCTTTTCCCTGATGCATTGCACATGCTACAAATTAATTTTTTTAAAAATGTAAGCAGGATTTTAAATGTAACAGGATTACAGATACAGAAACCTTTTCTTTTTCTTTTTTGAGTTGAGGGTGAGATTTCTACCTGAGACAGGTATTATAAAAACAAACCACATAGAGGGTTAGTTGCTGCCACTCTGCCAGTGGCATAGATTTGCATGTGTGTAACGAAGAGCAGGATATATTCTCTAGTGTGAAAGTTGGAGTGGTAATTTCTGGGAGAAAATGGATAGTTACTCCACGCTTTGTGGTTTTCCAAAAAAATATGTTTTAGAACACAGGCAGCAGCATCTACTGTGAGTGAATTCTTAGGTCCTCAATTCTTCCCTCACAAGGGTGCACAGAAATTAAGGCTGCACTGAATTGCCACCTTCTTTCCCTCCTGCCTTTGCCTTGTGTGTACTAAAGGGAATTCCTGAGGGACTCTTGAATAGCTAATTCATTGGATGTCTGTAAAGTACTTATTATTTCAGCTTTAGCAATAAGTTTAATAAACTATAGTGCAAAAAGCAATACTCTGCAAGTGAAAAAACTAGCTGCCAGTTGCAGGCAGGTGTGATAGCCATTAAGAAGTAGAGCTGCATTTCCACACAGAGTTTAGCATTCAGGATTTGCTTTGTTGAATTGTTAAAGCTGTTGTAAATGGAGTTTGGAAGGCTGGAAATCTGCTCTGTGTTGATGTGACCTATCAATTGTACGTATGCCAGCTGCTTTACATCAGTAAAGTAAAATACCCCCTCCCAAGCCATGCTGTAATACAAAGTGCCAAAAAAGGCAATTTAAGTACTTTGCCATGTAAATCCGGAAGAAATTACCTTGGAGAGAAGGCTTTCAATTATTCCTCACACGTGACTTCTGCATGATGGATAAAAGGCATAATTGATATCATCTTTCGTGAAGAAACAAGAAACTGTTGCATTGTCTAGAGGCTACTGAAAATACCAGGAAAATCTGGTTTTCATTATTTTCATTGTGTATTGTTTATAGAGAGTTTGGTTGTTGTCAGCAGCCGAGTCCCTAATCTCCCTGCTTTCCTAGCCCTTTGGAGACACGTGCACATCTCGGATCATCAAGCAGCAGTAAATTGGTCACATGCCAGAAACAGACGTTGCTATTAACCAGCCTGAACTATAAGGCATCCTCTTTTATTATTAGTTAAAATCTGGTGATTGCCTTCCTTGATGAGGCACAATACATTGAACAGAAAAAAAGGAGGGGGGGGGGGAAGTATTTTATTTGAAGTAAAGATGACAAGCTGGCTACAAGAAATGTCCCCTTTTTTTCTTTCCTTCCTACTTGATTGCAAATAACCTCTTTCTGTTAGAGTAGCACATACCGTATCTGCTGTTATGGTGAAGTTAAACCTCAGTGTGCCAATTTTGTTTCCATAAAACAACGAATTAGTCTATACCTCCCATTATTTCTGGCCAGCTGTAGTCTACTGTAGGTTATAAAGGAGAGTAACGGAGATGAGAAGTGGCCTGGATTGAAAAGATGATGCTCATCTGAATGTGTAGGCCATCTGCCATAGCAAACAGGAAAAGGTGTTGTATGTCATGTGAAAGGAGGGAAACATAAAAGGATGCTTTTTGTCAAGCCACTGAGAGATATTTTATAAACAGTTTGGAAAAACTGAAAGTGATACAAATCTGTTGGTCTCAATCTTCAAATCGTTGTTTTGAGGCTTCTGTAAACATATTACAAGTTATTTGTGGAAATATGAGGTTAATGACACTGCTAATTCATATCATGCAAGATTCTCTTTCCTTCTTTCTTCCTAATGAGTCTGTAGGAACCTAAGAATCCCATCTTCTTTCTTTCCACTAAGCTCCTAATGTCAAGAGGTCAGTACTGATGTTGCAGGGTCAATAGGATTCAATTTACATCCAGACAAATGGTAGTCATGTGCTGCCCTAGGAGTCTTTGACCTTTTGGACAGAAGTGGTTGTACCGCTTTTATGTTAGCCTAAAGAATTGAAAGGTGACAGCGTATGTTCCACTGAAGCACAGTTACAACTTTTTTAAATACTGTGAAAGCAGGTTAAGACTCAGGGACTTTAGTATACAAGTTCAAATAAACACAGATAAGCATGAACAGCTTCTTCAGTGTAGTTTGTTTTCCTGCAATTTATTTGTGATTCTTGACTTTATATGTATTTAGGTACCTATGGATAGAAACATATCCATCTAATGCTTTTCATGTCAGCCTATGCAGACCCTCTCAGGATAGTCCTGTCTAAATGGAACTGGGCTCAAAGTCTTTCTCCCAGTCACTTTGCACAGGTTTCCAAATCAAGTGTCCTGCTGAGGCCCCTCTCCATTGATAAAGACAGTAATAGTGCATACATAGGGTATATTCCTGCCCAGAGCAAGAAAGCAAGTGTTCTGGAGAGACCAGTAAAACCATTTGTATGGTTCCAATAGCTAGAAAGACGTCGTTCTTAAGTTGGGTCCTCAGGGTGGGGTGTATACAGGCAGAACCCAGGCTGGCTCTGGCTGAACATCAAAGATGATTCCTGATCCTGCAAGGCAATATTAGTGATGTCGACAAGGTATTTCTGATAAGTCTTTATTGCAATATCATTCATTTACTCAAGTGCATATGAAAACAACAAATGTTCATTTTCTCTCTTTCTCTTGGTGGTTGACAAAGATGAAAGCTGAAATATTGTAGAATTATGTTCTTATCATTGATTTTCTTTTTATCACCTTCCACCATTCTTTTTATTCCCTCTTACTATTGAGGTTGCAGAAAAATCTTCATAAGCAATGTAAAACTTCAGGGTAGAAAGACAAGGACTGGAACTGAAAGAGTAACATACTCAAATATTTATTTGTTATAACTTCAAAATGAAAGTTTTATCCTAAGTGAAAGATACTCTTGCATGCTCTGTTGGACTCCCTTATACTGTATATCTTTGCAGACCACTATGTTCCTTTCAGTATATAAAACTAGTTTTGTTTTATAGCAGATTGTGAATGGAAGATTGTCCATTCTCTTGAGTCTGTGAATCACGTTTTGTCATGTATTTGTTTGTTAATGGAAAATCCACTAGAAGAATAATTTTTCTTTTTCCTTTTTTTTTTTTTTAACTTGGAAGCACCAGTTGTTTGTTTAGAGGCTGACAGTCAGCTGGGTGAAATCAGTGTTTGAAAGAAGTGGCTGGCAAAGAAGCCCTGTGCAATATTAATGTGTTTAGGAAAACCACTGGAAACAAAATGTGTATTGCCTCTTTAAATGTATGTTTATATGCGGCTTTAAGTGGTTCATCTTGCTCTCTACGTGAAACACTTGGTTTTAATTTTGTATTATCTAGAGAGCTGCAGTACGAAGTCACTAGTTTAAAAAATGACACTTTTAACCTGAATGATTGAAATCCAGATCAGCAACTCAGAGGAAGAACAGAGGGGAGATTTTATTGTGCAAAACCTGAGCCATACGTATTAAAAACTGATGATGATGTTTTGATTCTTTGAAAAAAATAACTGTCTGTCATATTGGGTATGTAATGTTATTGCTGTGGCGCTTGTTCATCTATCTCTTCAGAGTTGATGGAATGAAATTTCACAGTCATATTTTACATAACATTAGAGATAGCTTGAAGCTAAGTCTGTGCCGAATTATGGTTTCCTTTTTGTTTTAGGATGCCTATTCAAACTGTGTTGGTTGTTTTAGGATGCCTATTTAACTGTTTTATAGCAGGTCCCTTTACAGTTGCAGTGGACAAGGTGGAACCTGTACAGTGCCTCTGACAGATTCAGGCACAGGGCAGAAAATGGTGACTCCTGGCAGTTGTTTGTCTAGTTGGTAGTACAGACCCAGCAGCCCAGGAGTGTGGGTTAGAATGATCACACAGTTGTTTTTTTGGTTTTTTTGTTTTTTTTTTTTCCTCCCAGGCCAGAAGAAAGCTTTGGTTTGTAAGGATTGTATCTGGCAAAACTACAGAATGCCTGACAGGAATGTGCTTTTTCCTCCTTTGAACGTTCGTATAAGATTATTTATTACTTATTTTTTCTGTTTCACTAAAAAAATCCTTGCACTGTGTGCAGCTTGTTCAAAGAACTGCTGAAGTTCTCTTAAGATTGTTGGTGGCTTGGGATTTTGGGCAGGTTTTGTTACTGCTGTTTGAAATCAGAATTTGAGTCTTCGCTAAACTCTTTGTAAAGTTTCTCAGAGATATTTTTACCCCACCTAGATATGATGAGGACTGTAATATTTATATCCCCTCAAGGAGGGACCACTACATTAAATGTAAAGCAACTGTAAAAGAAACCTATCTGCTGTACTTAGGAGGTTTGGTGAAGAGCTTCAGTAAGTCTCCGTAATATAAATTGACTTTGATTGGAGAATTGTTTTTATATTTCTTCTGTAAGTTCAGGTTCCTTTTCAGTATAAATAGTCATACATCCCAAACATTTGAACTAGTATTCATCTGCTGTTTCCCTGTCTGAGAACTGCTATCTGATCAAACCAATATTTTTTAATTATGTATTTATAGGCAGATGGGAGACTAGTTTATGATCAATGTATGATCTTGTCGTGGGTTAAAGTTAACTTAAAG
>NW_010110265.1:10554-51392 GCF_000699245.1 Pterocles gutturalis | reverse complement strand
ATGTTCCCGGCGGCAGGTGCCTGGGGGAACACACAGGGTTTGCAGGGAGCAAAGGCGCTGTCCAGCGCCAGATACCCCGGTCACTGGTCATGGGCAACCGGCTGAGGGCATAAATGAAAGGAGGCACAAAAATTAGGGGTGTGGTTACTTTTGCACAAAGGTACAAAACCCTCAAAAGTTATAAAACCCCCAAAGTCACCAACTGTTATCAAAAAAACAGTTCAGATGCCACTCAAGTCAGAGGGAGTTTGTACATGCAAAATTTATCCACTGATAATGAGATCCTGCGGTAGTAAATCACTATCGATCTAGAATAAAGGCTACTGATGACCACAGATAGTTGAAGGCATTAAAAAAAAAAAAGTTGAATTAGTTTGGCATTTTAATCTTAAAACCTACTGGCCATGAAGGAAGTACAGGAAATAAAATAGTTCAGCAGATAGTGATTACTGAGGAATTTCCAGTAGGAAAACTGACAACTGTGAGGATGTGTTGCTCATCATTTCCTTCAAGGCCACAGGCTGCCAGTCAGGGAACTCTGAAGAGGGCAAAAGTTATAAGAACACAGAAAAAATGTCCATCAGATGTACACGTTTGAAGGAAAATATCAAAGAAATTGTGATAGGTAGTTTGTATACATTTACTTTTCAGAACAGGAAATTAAAAGGTTTTTTCCTTTGTCATAGCAATACATACCTTTTTCCATTTTAATACCTGTTATTTTCATTACACATGAGGAACTTTAGTTTTCAGATATTTGCTAGACAAACTGTAAGGAATATTACTAGTTTGCTTAAGACATTATTTGATTTTCTTAAAAGTATTGTAAAGCATTAATGAAAAAATTAATGACAAATTATGTTTCTTTCCTGTTCAGATAAACTTCTGAAGGCACTGAAAGAAGAAAAGATACAAGGCATGAAAGCAAGCCAGAAGCTGAAGAAGTAGCCACCAACGTGATGAGGATTCTATCACTATATCACTATTAGAGTATTTATTGGATCTTTGATATTATTTTTCTACTTATTACATGCTATTCTTCTGCCAAATTAAAAAATACAGTATATTTTCTTGTTGTCTTTTTTGTGTATTATTTGTCTGGTACTAGTTACTGGTAACACTACTATGTATTTTAACATTTTTTTCTCCAATTACTGTAGGCAAACAGAGTATCATATTTTCTTCAGAAACACTAAGAAATTAACACTGCTGATGTCAGGATTCCTAGCAGTCCATTGGTGATGGTCAAGACACATGTAAGCAGGGAAACACAGTAATTCCAATGCAAAATACAGAGGTTTTTTTGTTTTAATTCTGAGTGCAAATGAAACTAAATAGATATGGTCAAAAGTCCTATGCCTCTAAGCAAGCTTTAGAAAACTGCTTTTACATTAGTATAAAAATCTTTGTTACAGACAGTCCCAGTGTATTATTTTATTGTCTTTAGTGTACCACAAAATTGCTGAAGTTATGGATTGAGTTAGGTTTTAACAAAATAGTCATATAGCACTGACTCTCAGCTAACATTTAACTATTATTTTAGGTAGGACTAAGAGTGCTTAGGCTAAAGCCTGTGGCAGTTTTTGGAGTGACAACATCCTTGTGTTTGGAAGGCATGTCCTTTCATAAGAAAAAATGGACAGAGGCAGCAATGACAGACTGAAGATCTGGAGAACATCTGCAATTAAAAACGTGATGCCAACATATGGCATCAAGAATAACCCAACAAAGTAGTAAATAGGCTTATCAGACTGATAAAAAGATACCAATTACTTTTTCCTGTTCTAATTCAAGAGCAGTAGGTGGCAGCATGAAATAATCAAGTCACCAACCCTGAAGCTATCACATTTTGGCAAGCAGCTTTTTTTAGGAAGAGTAATATTTTAATCTGGTTTTTTTAAACTGCATTCAAGTTGCTCAACCGTGAAGCATTTTCACACAACACGATATCGAAATTTTATTTCCTATTGCTGCTCATTACAGCATTCACTCTTTTACCATCTTAATCTTTCCAGACAGATTTTGATCTACCCTTCACAGAGCTTATATTAAAAAACCACCTAGCTGATAACTCCTGTTTGTCAATCAGCAGACTGTAATAATCACATTTTATCAGAGCAGCTAGGAGATCTTAAAGAGAATCTTACCAGTCGCAATTGACGTTGTCCGCCGGGTGTCTCCACCAATATGGCAGTCCACGGTTTCATCTGCTAATCCATATGCTTTTTAATGAAACAACGCCTGAGCAGGGCTGGGGGAGCGAGACAAGGCCAGGTTTTGTCCAACGCTCAGGTCTGCCTGAGGCAGGGCGAGCTGAGGGACAGGGCCCGGGGCCTGTGAGGGAAGCCCAGGGGCAGGACTGGCGACAAGACCACCTGTACACAGGCCATGGAGGGGCTCACCAAGGCATCCTCAAACCTGGGAGCCCCCTCACAGGCACACCCTCAGTGCAGCCCAGGCTGGGGTGGGAGCCAGGGCCTGAGCTTCAATGGGGTCCCAGGGCTGTGGGGCAGTGGAGGGCCCAGAGGGGCTGGTCAGGGCGTCTGCAGCCTCCCAGCAGGCCCCAGGCCCCAACTGCTCCCAGTCGATGGGAGCTACCCTGAGCTTCCCCCTTTACACTCCAAATGCATTATTTACTCCAATGTAAACACCCTCCCTCCTCAGCTTGCTTAAATCTACTCCTTAGGCCCACCTTAGCACCATGTAATTGCTGCTTAGCTCTTTAGAGCCTAATGAATGACCTTGTGCTTGTGGCTGAGCAGCTCTGTGTTCACTGACGTATTTTGAGCTGTTTTACTCCAGACAGCACACCACAAGTAACTTCCAAAGTGGGTTTCTTCAACAAGGCATTTTTACACCTGGTCGGGAAATGCTCCCGTAACCATGGATGATTGATCTCTCTTTCCAACCATGTCTTGGAGGCCGAGGCAGTAAATACACAAAAGATAGGTCGAGGTGCCTAAAGAACCAAATGATTACCGAAATACTTGGAAATCTGGGCTTGGGTGTTTTACAGCTCCCTCTGCAAAACAAGGATAAAAGGTCTGTCAAAGAGTTTTGAGGCTAAACCTATGAACAGATACTGCAATGGTTAATTACTATGCAAATGGGAACAGGATTAGTGCTTAACTAAATACCGCCCAACAAACTGGGGCAGGACAGAAAGGGCCACTGTACAGGGGCCTTCAAAGGAAGAGCTTTTACATCAAGTTAGGTAGCAAAGGAACTATCTTAATTTTCCCAAATTTCCAGAATAATTTCACTCCTCAACCACTCTTAAGTTTCCCATAATTATTGCAGTGACCTACAAGGATTTCCATGACATACAATCACTGCTCCCTGACTATTGCTTCCCCTTACCTTTTACCAACTCTTTCGCTTTGCATGCTGATGAGAGCTGGAATTACTCGCTCAGGTTTTCTTGGCTCAACGAAGCTACTTTTCCCAGTGCACAGTTTAAACCTTTTCCCATCTGTTTTTCAGTTTCTGTCATATGGCCTATATGCTAAAACAACACTTCATGTTTAATTACTGGGTGATAACACAAGAAATAACATCAGTTAACATGTAATCTCAGTTAAAGTTGCCTGGGGATACACATCTACTGAAAAAAAAATAATTTGCTTCACGTGCTAAAACAAGGCAGAGTTGTTTCCCTTGGCCAGCAACAGCCACAGCACTCTACTATCAGGATGCTTTGGTGGAAGTCCTTTCACTGAGGCATCTCAGTGCTCCAAGAAGATCATTAACATAAACATATGTTGATTCTCATTTGCCCATGAACAATTTATTTACCTTTATTTTTCTTCTTCGTTTCCACCTGACCTTGTTACATCCACTAATTTGCTCTCATCTCTATAGGCTTATGGGCTGATCTCAAAATTGATTTATTTATTGTTTCCTTTGTAAAAATTAAACATGTATTAAACCAAATAGAATGAGCATTCTTACTGCGGGTTTTTTTATCCACAAAGTATATGTCATTATTTTTTTAAATAGTTTCTGTTTTCTTAGACTGCTTAGGAAAGGCTAAACCTGACATTTAGATGTTGGCACAGCTCAGATCTCTTTCATATAGCTGCCTTGTGACTCAACAAATCTCTCTTGCATTCAAGAAAGAAACATGAGGCTACAATTTTGATTCATGGGCAGAGATCTCAAAATATCAGTAGGTTGCTCCCATTTCCAATTCTTAACAAAGAAGGCTTCTCAAAAAGCAGTGTCATATCTTCTCAGCCAGCCTGAGGGCTGAGCAATGACAGCCGTCTCACTGAAAGAGCTGTGTCTGCACCTGCAGTGATACTCATGTGCTCCCAAAAGAGTGCCCTCAGGTCTTTCACTTTTGAAACCTGAAGTAGTCTTGGCTGCTTTATGGTGGGAAAAATTAGTTACAAAGCCATTGGAAAACAGGAATGCATTTAAGCTTTAAAGAATTTTATACCAAACAGTTGGGTCCATCAAATTTCAGACTTTATTTTAGAGTTTGCTATGTTAAAATTCTCCAAATAGATACTCAGCCTTATTACAATGGATCATTAGAATGTAAATTAATCTTCAAGTAAAGCTGCCTTAATTAGCTCAGGGACAGATTACAGAGAAAATCCAAAAGCTCTAAGCTATCATAAAATGATTTTTCTGTTTTCAGCAGTGAATGCTGCATGGTAGATCCACTTGTCCTGAAAATTCAGAGCTAATATCTCAACATAAAGTAGGGAAATCAAGAGCAGCACTTAACTCTAGGAAACTTTCTTTCATTTGTTTGGGAGGTCGTGTTTCTTAAGATCACTGACATCTAGATACTGAATCAGAGGTGCTCATCAGGAAGCAGTAAGTGGTGCATTTGGCCCTTGTATGGAAATATATGATTATTGATAACAGTAGCCATTTGTTTAATGTTACACACTGAAAACATACATGTGCAAAATGGGCTGAGAATTTGCCATATCTTGAGAAAAGCCAGCACAACCCCTTGAGGCAATTCAAGCCCTCACAGTCACAACTGATATATATATATATATATACATATAACTGCATCTTAAGTATACCATCTGTCCAGAACCTTAGTAGTGATATGTACACGAGGAACTTAATTTATCCTCTGTTTTGGGAAGATCCTTTCCTGCCTCTTTTGTTTTTCTCTGAAACTACAAAGAGAGGAAATAAGGGTTAGATGTTTTCCTTGTAGTAAAATGAACTTTTTAGTCTGAATTTCTTGCATCACACGTTACACAAAACCAGTACTGTCAAAAGCACATACCTGCATTTTCCTTTTTCTTTTCATTTAACTTCAGACTGACAGCAGGAAACTTAGGCCTGAGTAAATACCAATAAAAGCCACAGTAACTGACTGAATAATAGAGGAAGGCATAGAAGACATTAAGGTGAGAACAAAAATTCACAACGGAAACACAGGATCACAAGATGTCCTCAAAACCCACGGGCTTGCTGGTTACTGTCCTGCTCACCTCTGTAAGGTAGGCAAATACCTTTCTTCAGAGGGAATGCCACAGCTGAAATACATGGTTTTAACTTGTGGAGTTTTCAAAACTCCTTTCGCATCCTTTTCCAGGTTCTTCCTCAAGAGCATGAGCAGCAGGACCCCAACACAGCACAGGGGCCTGGCAGCTCCAAGGGAGAAGCACACTCATGCTTTAAAAGCAGCTGATCTACAGAAAAGGACACGGCAGGAACAACCAGTAAGTAGCAACATAGATTTTAAGACTTATTTTATTTAATGTGCAAAATTGCAAAGAAAAACATGTACAACTTGAACTAAGCTATAGCGACTAACATGAAAGAAACTACTCTATGTGCTTGTAAGCTTCATTTCTAGAATCACCCTACAGTTCAGAGTAAAAACACAGCCATTTGGCAATGACCCAGAACATTTTAAATGCCTTCTTTTCAGTGATATGTAAAATTCTACCATTGGTATGGTTTTGCATTTGTAATTGCAAAAGGAACTAGTTTCTTCGAGATTTCCCTTCTGATTGCTTAGCATAAAATTTTAATTAATTATTTTCTTCCTCTTTCAGATTAATCCCTGGACTTGGCTTTACAAATCACTCTCAATTTTGCAGCTAACCGGCTTCAGAAAACTCATTTTCCCATTTACAGCTGAAACACTTATAAATTCTGAGCAATTTTCACAGACACAGCCATTATAGCTCAGTTAAATCAAGCTGTGAACATCAAAGATAACATGGATGTTTGTAATCATGCAGAGCTAGTCCCTTCCATAATTCAAAGATGTAAGAAAAGTTCATCTCATCGGAAAGATCTGTTGCATGGGAAGTGAGACAATTTATTGATACAACATCTCTGTAAAAAAGAGTAGAAGCTGTTATTGGAAAGGCTTCCCAGAAGATACTGAAGTAGTATCAGGTGGTGGTTTTTTTTCTTGTAAATTCATGTATGTTTAAATGCTACCAGAGGAATAGGTAATTTATAGTCTTGAACAATTGCCAAGCTCCATGAAAGAATAAATAGTGCTTCATACTAAATTATCCACTTGCACTCCAGGGTTTCAGTGTTTCTAACATTATCAGTTAGTTCTGCCTCGCACCAGGGGTGTGAGGAGAAGCCGTCCCTTCACCCTGCTTTACGGATGGGGACACTGAGGCATAGTCAGACTAAGCGCCTTGCCCAGATCAATCCAGAATTCTGAAGAAGGGTCAACTGATCTCCTCATTTCCAGCTACCCATAACCAGATAGCATCCTTCCTCTTTTCGCACAATTTTAAGATACTTATGATGGCTAATTCACTACAGTACTGGATGAGCCCTGCTCTCCTTGAAGTGAGCAGGTGTTTTGCCAATAACTTCAGTGGAATACGTTCTCTGTATTCTTGTTTTGCCTTAATACTAATACGACATCTGTAAGTATCACACAGCAGAACATGGGCCAAAGCCATGCAGTGCCATAGCTAATGAAAAATTATACCACGTTGGTTACTTCTGTCACACGAGCAGTATATCAGCAAGCTAAAGAGCACACCTCTCTGTACACCAATGTTAAAGTCAAATTCAGAATGCGTAGCAATGGCAAGAAAGACATTAAATGAAAAGAAAAAGTCAAAGAACATAGCAATATCTGTGCTGTACGCATCCTTTCTAACGAGACCCAAAGAACTGCCCAGAACAGACCCTTTGTTTGGTCTGAGCTGTGTCTGCTGGGGTGCTAAATCCTAAACCAAAATTCAAGCCTCAGTAAGATGGGTTCTGTCTTATTTTCCAGAATTTTTGGCTCCACTGTCATTTTTTCTCTAAATATGACCTTGAATATATTATGAAGAACCTAGTACCAACGTGAAATGAAAAAAGCCTTCACAGTCTCTCTGTCATAGAAGGAAATATTAAAATTAATTTGGTGGAGGGTAAAGTGAGGTTTTTTTCCTATTTGAAGTGTTGAAGTAGTAGATAAAGGCAAGGACAAAGAAAAAGTCTCAAGTTTACCTACATTCAGATCTCCCACGTTTATGACTCTGAAATAGAATATGCTGTTAATGTTGCTATTTCTGCACTGTTTTAACAAATGAAGAAATCAAAAGCTAACCAAATACATAAAACTGAGACCAAGCAGTTAATTTCAAGACTGTTTCACCTGCCATAGAAATCAATTAATAATTACTGTCCATCCACTGCTGAATAGAAGGTTTGCCACCTATTCTTCTACTACAGTCACTTGCTTTTTGGATCCTGGTGAATCCCTGGTGTATCCTGCTGCATCACATCTCAAGGTATTGATGGATTAAGTTTTCTGGTGATGCAGGACCTGAAAGCCACCGATTCCTTGCAAAAAGCCAGAGGTAAGGACCTACAAATCTCTGTTTTAATAGTTTAAAAAATTAATCATATACACAGGCACTCTTTACAGGGTCCCACTGGAGGCTGCAAGTCAGTGCTCCTTGCCAGATATATGAGATTTTAACTGATGTGAGTGTGTGTTATGGTGTTTAGATGGTTCACAAAGCATAGAAATGCATTGAGCTGCAGTGAAGAGGGACATGCTTTGGAAGGAAAATTCACTTCCTCTCTAAATATTGTACTCAGTGGAATCAACTTTTTGTATGATTTACAATCCTTTGGACCCATTATTGGCTAGTATGTAAGTGCGTATTTATAATATAATATAGTTTCAAGCTACTCCTTGGGAATGAATCAAGCATGGAAATCCACCAAAAGTCAGGCACTTGTTAAAACAAGAATTATTTTTAACAAATGCAAAAAAAAAAAAAAATTCCTGAAACACCTCTTCGTGGTACTTGTAATTATTTTCGAGACATCTGCTGTACGTATGACCACTTAAATAGTTAAAACCCATTTCTCATCTTTCATGAGCTTCATAACAGAAACTCTGGGAACTAACTCTTCAGTGCTGCCTCTGTACACCTTAAGGAACCCAAAATGGATAGGGACAAAGAAATCAAAGAACCATTTTTTAAAAAAAATTTTTGGACATATATATATGAGTATGATACCATACTCCTATTGAAAATCCTTGAATATGGCCTCAAGGTGATTTTAAAAACATTAAATATTATATGACTTTGGGGAATCTCAACAGTTTTAAAAATTAGGAACTAAACCACCTTTCTGCCACACCACTTCAGTGGCTGTAGTCTTCACATCTTGGTACTAAGGTACTTGGTACTTACGTGTTGGTACTAAGGGCCGCCCAAAGAGCAAATGTGTTGCATAGGGTAGTCTGTCTACCTCAGACCCCCACTGAAATCCCTCCCTCATCTCCCATGTCTTGTACATAGCCCAAGCAAAACTTTTCCCAAATAACAGGAATCACCAGATGTGCAGGTTTCTGATTGCTTTTCACTCCTTGGGCACAGAAAAACATTTTTGATCAAGGATGTGCAATGCAGTTATTCTCAGTAGAGATTCTGCAGTATTAACCAGGTTTGTCTTTATCACTTGGCCATCTCAAAACTTTCCTTTAAAAAGCAAGTCAGTATGCAATTCATTTACTGACCTATATAAATCTAATTTCCACAAGTTGAGTTTTACATTATTTATTTATGAGGGAAAGGCAAGAGTTCAAAAAAAGCATTCTAAATGAGTACTCTTATCCTCAGTTTGCATGCCTACCCCTTAAAATGGAAAAAAAATCAACTTTGAAGTATTTTGATAAGCAAAAAAAAAAAAAAAAAAAGCACTCTTATTCAGTCCTGGGGTTATTGCCAAAAAAATTAACCCATGAAATGAAATTCTAGCACAGAAAGAGTAAGTTACCATTTGACATATTGATTCCCTATAGCATTATTACAAAATCTACAGTGCAATGTCTAAATAACGTTATAGTAAACAAGGTTGAGCTAATTCATTTCTCTTTGGACACGCACTGCTTTGTAAAAATTGCTCAGCAGACCAGTAATGCACCCGAGTGATCACAGAGAACTAGGGAGATGTGATTTACCCCATATACTTATTTTCAGAATTACATCTGTCTTACTTAACACAGCCGTGTGTTTGTACCCTTTCATGGAGGTGCAGTAGTGGCGGGAGGAAAGATCTGCTCCATCAGCCACAGCGTACTGAGCAGAAGGGACCTGTTGCCCTGCCTGCACCCTGACTAGTGAGCTGGCCTCATCTTAGCAGACCAAACTTTCCCTTTTTCACAAAGCCTTTAAAAAAAAGGCTAATGGTATTAATATACTAACATACTGGGTGATCATGTCTTTTCTTCTTCCCCCTCCTAACGATGTAGTAAAATATAAGGTGCCATACAACTAGGTGTTTTATTACAAGAGGTCACTTTGAGTAACTGGAAATGACTCGTTAATTATGGCACTCTCGTATGTGGAGCTGCACAGAGAATGCACATGGCTTACACAAAGGAGTGGAAGCATAAATTGATACACTCTCTTGTGATAGGACTGAGCCTTAATTTATACCTACCAGTCACTGACAGTGAAAGGAATGCACCTTGCCAAGGACAGCTTCCAGACACAACCATTTTCTAGTAGGTATGAGTTGACACGCTACAGGAGATCCACGGCTTGCAGACCGATAAGGTGCTCCTGACCTGTTAACATCCTTCATATTATCTCACACTTGCTCTCTTCCTATCCCATTTCATGTCAGGGAGCTATGGGAAGCCACTGAGATTTGTTTGTGTACTGGGAATGCAAGGTCAGGACCATAACTGATTTACAGCACCCTTGGAAACAGTACTCGGAGATGGTCCAACGTGTACAGGATGAACAAGGTTAGCAAAACAAAGCAACTGCTGCTAGATCAGAAAACTTGCTGCTTTCAAGCTCCCTCAAACTTTTAGAAACTGGCAGTTAGCTCTTTTATTTGCATTGCAGGACTAAAAAAAAGTGTATTAAAATATAATTAATTGACAGTCAGACATCTTGAAATATAACAAAACGTAGTTAGCTTTGTATGATCATCCCTTAAACAAGACAGTTCTGCTACTCCACCCAGTGTTGCTTTTTCTGGCTGCTTCTCATTTTTATCTTACATTACCTTATATCTCACCTTTTCAAAGTTAGTCTGAAAAATAAATGATCATTACTTACGATAATTTCCCCATTTCTGTATATAGGATTTACATGAACTTCTGTCAAGTTCTACCCATAATATTATTAGACACAAATATTATTCATATTTCTAGACTGACAGCGCTTCTCTCAAATCCAGATAATACGTTTTTCTCAGAAAATGACTGTCAAAGAGTGCCCTCTTATCCTCTTAAAGTTACTGTTCTAATGACGTTAATAAATGTCACACATAGTATGCCTACTGAAAGTGGTCATTACACACATACCAAGAAGTAATTTTACGTGTTTCATTTGCAGATGTTTCTACTGATGATTTACAAATCTGAAGACAAACAGTGGTCAGAACATCAACATTTTTGCACACAGAAATCAGTATTTTCACCTAAACATTTAACAACATTTTAAAGCAATTTGGGGTATTCAGTAGAAAAACCTTAATGACTAAGTTTTTATCAGTAAAAATGGCATGAATATATTTTGATGAGGTTATAGCTTTAAACAGGTATTCTTTCTTCTTTGAAATCAGTATTGAAAAACCATATCGTAATTGTAGCCATACAAAATGTTTATTATATTACAAATTATTTGTACACTATATTTTCACTTTGTCATTGCTTTGTGCTCAGACAGTATAAATATTACAGCATGATGTTTCTTTCACAGGAATGTCCTTACTGTCTTGATATAATCTTACTTTGTACTTAACAAAAAGTAATACAGAAACAAATTACAAACAGGATAAAAAACCATTATGAGTGAAGAATGTAAGATGACTTTGTGAATAAAGTGCACCACAATGGTTTCACAGTTATGGTTCAGGGAATATTCAATAGACTGCACATTGTTGATATAATACAAAAAAAAATTAATCTTGAAAGTCTAACAGGTCTTCCTCAGTAGTATGAAGAGTACTTTGTTTAACTTTACTGAAATGGTTTATCTTTCTAGAAGGTTATTTAAATTTTTTTATTTGGGTTTTTTTAATTTGTTCATTTTGTTTGCACGTAGCCGTTCAAACCCTGTACATCTATGTCATTTCCAAACTTTTAAATTTCTAGTATGGCAGCATTTATGCTTCATCATGTAAGATATATGAGGCTTTACCCTTACATATTTTTCAACAGAACTACTAAATTGTTGAAATTGAAGAATGGGTACGGATTTACAAACAGAGCTAATTGTCCCAAAGATGCTGTTTAAATCTGGTACATCCTACCTCCTGTGACTCTTTTGGAATACATCATAACATTACCCTTCCTGGCTATATGGCTTCAGCTCTCCCACCCATATGGTTTCTGCTGCTTCCATGCTTGCAGCTTTACGATAACTCTGCAAAACTGGCGTCTAAGACACAGAAATGTATTTCACAGCACATTTCACTTGCATTGCATAGAAGGGCCTATTTACTTGCAAAATTTCACTGGGGTAAATAGAAGAATCATTCAAAAACAGAGGTAATAAAGCTGATGCAAAATGTGGCTGACATTTAGTGTAGATTTCATTTACCAAGTTAGGTTAAGCCAGTTGTGAACCAGCTTAGTAATAAGAGTAAGCCACTCTTCAATTAGGTCTGCATTCAGATTACAGTGACTTTGACTGAAAAATAAGCAGAACATCATTCAAGGTATTCTAGTGAAACTTGCACATACAGACAAATCCTAATAGAGAAATTCAGCCTTGCTCTCAACAAGTTCCCACTGAAGCCAACCAGAACTAGTCTTTTTGTGGCACACTAAGTTTGGCCCAGTATTTTTCAGTTGTTGTTTTAAAGTGTGATACTCTTAGGCAGTGAACACAATTTGGATGTGTTGCATGACACTGATAAGATCAGTATTATTTAGCTGACAGGTAACTGAGACAGCAGTCTGTCTTTACTAGACTTCTATTAATATGAAAGATTGAGTTTCTTTGGTTGTTTCATATCCAAGTCACTCAAATGTATATTTGTGTACTCCAGACACAGCATGTTTATATTGATCATTAAAATTACTAGGGGTTTTTTTTTGTTGGTTTTTTTTTTTTTTTTTTGCACTTGATTTATGGAAATTTTCTGACTATAGCAGAATAGTCACTTCTATAAATATACAGCACATATATACACAGAAATTACAAAAATACCTTTTATTTATATCTGATTTTTAAATAATAAAAATGAAAATTCACATTTGTTGAAAGATTAGCAAGCATTCCAAAAGCTTCTGCAGTATTTAAGGTACTGGAGCAGAAGACATCTGTATAGTCTAGGATAACTATGTATCACAACCTCAGTCAGGGTTTATAATATAATTATTTGGGGGGAAAATAGCTCTTCTTTAAAAGTTTGTGCTTCATCAATTTCTTCTTCTATCCCCTATTCTAGTCTCCTCTCTCCTCCTCTCATCTTACTGATGGGCAAAAAGCTAAGCCAAGTTCCCTTTCTCACCTCGGTAAAGACCAAAGAAACTCAGAAATGAAATGATCAGACAAAATAGCATAAGCAATTGAGGATAACAAAATAACTTACTGAAATGAAGGACATTACCTTTAGCTCCAGTTGACATCAAACATGCCCAACACGACATATTTTGCAACAACTTCAGTTCCCAAAGCTAATTGCTGAAGGAACTGAAAACAATTGTTCATGATCTCCAACTAGTCTGTACAACTGCAAAAGATGAACTATTGTCCCACTCAGCTGGTTCGATTTTCTGTTGGGATTGGATTCATACAACAATACGCTTTAACAATTAGTGACCTTTATCTTGCACAACATAAAGTCAGTGTAATTTCTGGAAATGCTCTCTTTTTCACAGAACATTAGTATTTTTGTTAATCCATGTAACCATTTACTTATTTACACGTTAATACAATAATCAGGTCCTCTACATTCTGATCCACTGTGCATTCGGTGGTACAGTGTAATCAAAATCAACTGCAGCTTCAGGTAACACTTTCTGGTATCACTTTTGTAGATATCATTGTTTAAGAAAGAGAAAAAAAGCACTGTGTTAAACAGAGCTTTTCTTGTCCAAGCAGGTGTATTCATTATTCCAGGTTGGAAAGACTTGCTCAAAGATCTCAGGTTTACCAGCTTCACATGCATTCAGACTGAAAAGCCTGAATATAGAGCAAACGCGAATAACCTTTTTTTCATTTCTCCTGCAAGCTTCTAGCACCAATATCCTTTGTTGGCTCTTCGTGTATTGTATTCTCTCACGCTGAAAAAAATCTCCTCCATAACTCATCAGTGGCATTCAGGGACAAGGGAGCCAGCCACTGATTATCAAAATATCATTCACCTTCTTCACAGCCTTCTCTTCTTTCACTTCTTTGTACTGTTAATAGGATGAGGAGAATTGGGGCTATTTACAGTACATTTATTTGTATCACTCACACATCTCTAATTCTTTTGGTTTGAATACAGTCTCTAGAATGAAAAGGCTGAACGGCTCTGCATTGCTGAAATCAACATCCCCTACACAACGTCCTGCAGCAAACAAGTAACATGGCCACCGCCACACCTACTGTGGCCTTGAGCTACCTGTGTTCTATGTATTTTCTTCTTTAATCAAAGTTTTGACATGCAAAAGTTATTTCCAGCCACCCTACCTTTGGACCTGCAAATGAAACGTTGCATGGCACAGACGTGTTCAGCAGCATCTCTAGCGATGATGGGTCATAGTATGAGAGCTAAGTGACAAACAATTGTATATGATCAATCTTATCCTTATTAAACAGTTACCTGGCAGCATTTCCTTAGCTGGCAAGCAGAATTACGTAACTTCAGAGTCCTGTTGCTCCAATTTAAGTAATTTCATGGTCTTGTATTTTCAGACAAGAGAAAAATGCCATCACTTTGGCACAATTCACAGCAAGTTTGTAACTGAAAATTAAAGGAGTCACTTTCTTGGCTACCTCAGGTTGCATGACACACGTGCTGTGCAGAAAAGATGTTAGACCTGGAACTCAAACATGTCTGTTTGCTTCTTGGCCAGCTTAGCAACTTCTTCTCTTATTGCCTTTACGAGGGCAGCTGTGGAAATGTTGGTGAGAGGAGCATCAGACGGGTCATTTTCTGTCAGGCTCTGCTGAGAAGCTGCAGTGGACGGCAAAGGAGCTTGTTCCAGGCTGGGGTGCATGCTGGCTTGCTGGCTGTATTGGCGAGGGAGTCGGGAAGGAGAATTATGTTGGTAGCGGGACCTCGGGTAAGCCTCGATGTATCCAGGAAGTGGAACCTGTAGAGCATTGTAATTATACAAGATTACACAGAACAATTGATCCATAGTGCCACCTGCCAGGTAGCACAAACCTCCACGGGGCAGGATAAGATGCAACGGACAGCACTACATGAAGAGAATGTAAACGTCACACTCCTAAGCATCCATAGTAGTACAACGTGTGAACATGCCACTAGAGGCCACCAGGTTACTACTTTCTCTCACTACACAGCATCTAGCAATTTGGAAAATAAATGCTTTGTCGGATACAGTTGCCTTCTCCCACAAAACTTAGTGCTTCAGTAATTACCATTTAACTGAGAAAATAATGCAGTAAATTGAGCTTATAATTCTTTGTTATCAAATCTCCTGTTGCCTCCCTTCCCTTGTTTACAGTCCAGCTAGTAGAAACGCATGAAAAGTAAAGAATTTAGATTTTGACCTTATAGATATTAAGCCTTTGTTCTTACTAATTGTCAAGAAAATCTTGGAAGCATGATC
Source organism: Pterocles gutturalis (assembly GCF_000699245.1). Classification (NCBI taxonomy): domain Eukaryota; kingdom Metazoa; phylum Chordata; class Aves; order Pterocliformes; family Pteroclidae; genus Pterocles; species Pterocles gutturalis. The sequence goes on along the minus strand of NW_010110265.1, from coordinate 36,175 downwards.
AAGCTATAATCTAGAGGCTCAGAAATCAGAAATCATCCAGAAACTCAAACCCTGGGTATTACTTTAGATCTTTGGTTTTTTGCAGGTTTTTTCGGGCTTTCTGACTGCATTATTTTGCTAACACTATTACTAGTTCCTCTAGTATTGATTGTCAAAGAAAGACAATTTCTTGACAACTCAAACCCTGGGTATTACTTTAGATCTTTGTTTTTTGCAGGTTTTTTCAGGCTTTCTGACTGCATTATTTTGCTAACCCTATTACGAGTTCCTCTAGTATTGATTGTCAAACAAAGACAATTTCTTGACAATTGGGAGGTGCAAATTTCTTGTAGAAACATCAGTATTTTGTTTTCACATTTTTTCCTCTTCTCAAACTCACAGGAGGGCTGAAAATCTGAGTGACAAGAATTTGTTAAAGCTCTGTAACGGGTAAGTGAAGTTAAAAGGAACTTTTCTTTCCTTTTAATTCTACATTGCCACAGTTGCTTTTCAGACAGCTTCTCGCATCCCTCTCCATTCCTCTGTGTACACTCCATCGGCACTAACTGCTCTTCCCACCTCTTTCCTTGAAGACAGGGAAACCCACAACAGGGTTACACTTTCTCCTTCCAGAGAACTGGCAGCTGGAGACTTGCTTTCCAGCTTTGTGCAGTTCCTCCTCAGTCTCCACTTGTGACAAGTGATATCTGACTCTTTTTCATGGGACTGCAACCAAGGAGTAGGGATACATAAGGGAAAAATAATGGAAGACAAAATAATTTTCCTGATTCATTTTATGGAGGGTTTTTTTTCTTCTTAAAGAAAAAGATTAAAATGATTGCTTAGGCCCAACGGGCCTCCTGGATTTAAAATGTCAGTAGGGTTAAAAACAAAAAAAAAACCCAAATCAACTAAAAATACTGAAACAAAATACAAAGGAAAATAAAAAGGTTTTCCATGCTTTAAAGGGCAGCTCTGGGAAGGGAATCTGTATGACAGCATCACAAGCCTCCAGGTGCCAGGGGCACATCAGCAGATGTGCTCAGCTTACAGAGGAACATCTTTTTTCTTGACAGTTCAGCCTACAAATTCAGACTTGCATCTGACAGTCAAACTGAATTCTTTTCCTCATAGGCATCAGGAGCAGTAATAAAGATTTGGCAACAAATAGCTGCCCCCAGGAACATTTATACAACTGTGTTGTCTCTTGCTTAGCTGCTTAAAGCCAACTATTAGACTCCAGTGGCAATTCACTGAGGTATTCTGTTGATGATGTGCACAAGGAAATAGAATCCATCCCCCAGTTTGTTTAGCTGAATGGGTTCTGCATAAATACCAGATGTGATCTCAAGCAGCAGAATTGATCTTCTTTTTCCTCATACAAAAAAAGCCCTACGTTTTTGAAATTGTTTCAACCATGATAAACTACTGCAATTCATTTTAGGACGTCTCAGCTTTATTCTTTGAAATATAGGTATACTTCGGGCTAAAAATTACATCTGTCCCAGACTAGGATTGCACAGTTAATTATTTAATTTATGATCAATTAATTATTTAATTTATGATCTGTCACTGCAGCTTGCCAGAGGACTTGAAACACTCATGGCAGGGCTGCGGTGGAGCCAGGATTCGGAAGCTGGGCTGTCTTTAGAGAAGCCTCCAGAAGGGAAAGATGCCCAGCTTCCAAACAGCACAAGGCCACCTTGAGAGGCAGCACACGTACTCCTGCCACGTCCCTATCCAAATATTTAACCTCTGTCTCGGAAAAGAAGAATGGTACTTAACCCATCAACTTTGAATGGGTGCCAGCCCCTAACCTAGGGATGATTTAACTCTCTAAAAGACCTTACTTACAGTTCATGGGGTGGACAGCTAAAGTATCTATGTCCCCTCTCATAACTTTTCACTACTAGAGATTATTACTATTCAAGGAAGAATTACCTTCCTCGGATTCTTTGCTCATCAGTTAGCAGTGCTTCAAACCCGTCCTCTGCAAATAACAGAAACTATATGCAGTTAGAAAAACAAGGATGCTTACTGAGTCTGCCCACTGCCCTGGTAATTCATTTTCTCCAGCATAGGGCATCCAGGCTTGGTTCCTGTATGCGCTCGGTGGTGTTGGGATAAAATAGCCTGTGAAGCCAGGTCGGTTTGCTGCCGGTATGGCAAACACTGCTGGTACAGTACTTCCTATTAAGAAACAGAGTGGATATGATTAATAGCTAATTTCAGTTATAAAATAGACAATAATGCTATTGAAGTAACTGGCCACAGTCATTTTTAGTTTTTTATGGGTGAGAATATGATCACCATTGGCTGGATGTAAGGCTCCCACCATCTGACTAGAACATCTCTATCATGCTGGGAAATACTGGAGAAGGCAAGATTTGCAGCTGTCTATATAATCCTATATAATCATTCACAGCCTTCAGATAAAGATATGAGAACTTAGTCCTTAGGACTTGATCGTTGTAACAACTGATCTTCATCAAAACTTTGAATCATTAGAGAAAAAAAAAATATTTTTCCTCTTACATTTGCTTCCTTGTGTTCAATTTTTAGCTGTTGTTACCATGGGTTTCAGAGTAGTGCACCTTTCTTTTCAACAGCAGGCTATAGAGCAGTCAGTTTACACAGTAAAACTGTCTTAATATCTCTAGGCACAAAATCCACAAAAGTGAGTGAGCGATACACTTAAAAGGCTGTAATCTCAACAACCCCATCATAAAACTTCAATGTTTCCATAAAAAATAGCAAGGCTCTACCTGCTCAATTCCTTTTCTGGGAACAGTCTATGACTGCAATAAATTATGCAGCTATGACTTAAATATTTCCAAGGAAACTTGTAGATACCAAATCTGTTTTATCATGTCTTGATCAAGATGTTTGAATAGGGATATCCAGGGAAAAAAATTAAAAAGGAAGAAAATTGAGGGATATGTAATCTAAAATATGGAGTAAAAACTTCCATGTTATGTTGGGTATTTACACAGTGTTTTCTACTGTTCGGGCTTAAGTCCAAGCTTCCATTCTGACATCGGGTTGTAGTGCCTTTTCACTTATGTCAGGGAGGATGCTGGAGACACTCAGCCCTCAGAGAAGCAGTCACCATGGAATTGCTACAGACCAGTGGGATCTATCACATATGCCTGCACAGCGGGTAGCCACAGGGTATCTCACAGGACCTCTCTCCCAGTTCCTCCAGTCCCTTGGTTTGGAAAGAAGTGGGCTAAGAGAAGAGGCGTGGGTGATCTCTGTTCTTCCCAGGTCACAGACAGCACAGTTTGCTATTTTAAATGCGTAAGCAAGGCTGGAAATAAACATTCTTCAGAGAACAAAGTGCTGCTCCTGTAGATGACACATGGCTTCTACACTAAAATGCTCGTTTAATTTAACCACACCAAAATGAGTTACTGTTCAGAATGAACACTCAGTTAGCTGATGGAACACCTTATCCCAATTTTTACAGCAACATTGTTATTTTAGAGCTGATGTTGATGGGCTGCATGAGAGCAATATTAGACTATTTCATGCCAAATCAGCACCTGCAGCAATGTCTCTTCATGTATTGAGGCAATAAAAATTTATTTTCCTATCAGAATGTTAGAAATCCTTGTATTACAGTTTCAGGTTTCACACAACTCTCCCTGTCTTCCCCTATATTACAGCCTTTTGTAGCATCTATACTATACGAAAGTTTCCTCTAACTACCTCCAGAATTTTTGTGGCAAACTCCACAATGTACACAAAGGTCACTTTGTCTCTTCTGAAATGCAGCCACTCTTCAGTGGCAATACGAGATACTTGCTTTTCACATACAGCAATAAAATCTCCGCATCACTGGAAATTATAAAAAAGTATATCACACAGAACTCATTACTGCAGACGTGAAGAAAGAGCTCTTGGTAGTGTGGCATATTTTATAGCTTGAAATGCTTTAAAATGAACGGGTGAGCATCTGCTCTTTTCAGATTCACATGCACCATTTGCAGAAGGTATGACAAGAAGGGAGAGTAGAATGGATCCTTCAGACCTACTGTATTTAATTAATTGACAACAGATTTGCATATCCACATTATTATTCTCAATAGAAGATGTTGAATACAATGCAGATAATTGTCTACTGCTTCTGAGGAAGCTAAGAAAGAAATTTTTCTGGCAGATTAACAGAGCAACGTCTAACAAATTTACTAATTTCAAGAATTTGAACTGACAGTGTAAAATTTTTTTAATCTTGTAAGCTCTTTTCTATAGCCTTTCAAGAAAGCGTATTTTGCCAGTGAGAAACTATTTCAAATATTTTTCCAATTTTTGCAATAATTACTGCTGGATCTTAGCTTCAGAAATGACCATTTCCTGGTGCTTCTCAAGGATGAGTAGTATTTTACAACGCAGCTGATGCTGCGCTTACAAAGGGGCAATCCTTCATAGGTCTCCTTCAGTTGCACCAGAAGAAAACCACACCCAATACAATCTTTCTCGAAATATGCATCTGTATTTGCTATATCCTATGCATTCATTTATATGCAAAATAAATTATAAGGCTCCCAAAGCTGCAAGTTGCATCTGCATTATTTTTTCACCTGAGTGAAAAGCTGATTGATCAAGTGGACCAACAGACATCGGAGCTCTTGAACCTGGTGCAAAAGATGCCTGATCATGATGCTGGGCCTGATCTGCCCCACTGGACTCAGGGATTCTCACTTTGCTGCCAATATCTGATGTAGACCTGTGCATTAACAAAGAAAAAAAATAGAAGCTTTTGACATTCTGAGTGACAGATAAGATTCAGAGCCACATACATGCCTATCAGCTACAGTGTGACACGCCAGCTAGGAACGAGCTGTCTGATTTTGCTCTGGCATGACAGAAGTTTGGAGAACTGGAGAACAGCAGGTCTGGGGAAGTCTGAGGACAACTTCCTTATCCTGGTCACTACTTTGCCAAAGCATGTTATTACCATTGCACAGGACCTTTGCTTGCTGCTTCAAACAAATGCCTCAAAGTGACATGCAACAGTAAAACCAGAGCTTTACCATAGGTCATCAACACAAGACTGTAGACAATACCATACTACCACAGTATATACGACATGGTATCATATAGTAGGAGACTGCTATGGAAAGTAGCGTTGACTGCACTTGGAAAGGACTAACATCTTTTGAAATGGTGCATCCCAGTTGCTTTAGAGCTAAAATGTAATGAGTAAACGAGGATATGTCAACAGGCAGTGTCCGTACCCTGAATATTTGGACACAGTTAGGATATCGTTAGCAGCCCCTCAGAAAAGTTTCCTTTGGCCTCGGTGCTCCGCAGCAGTGCCCAGCAGTCCTGCGGTGCCTCGAACTGCAGCTGGCACCAGGCAGCACCTAATGGCACAGCACTGAATGCAAAGTGAGTTCAGCCACCACACAGTGTAAAAATTCCTTGAAATGTTTTTTATAGAGTGCCTTACTGTGAGGAAGAGGCAAAACGTATGCACTGAGCTAAGGCTATCAGGCTTTGGCACGTATTTGGCTTCAGAAAAGCAGGTATGAGGAAAGCTAGGCAGAAATCCCTGGACCCGGGGTACTGGGAAACATCTTACCATTCATCCGTATCCTGTTTCAGGTCCTTACAATAGAGAAAAGCAGGGAGAATGGCAGTGTGAATTATCTGCCACGGATCTGCAATGCAATACGCTGTTACGCGAGTTGAGGCAAAGCATGTTCTAAAAGAAATCAGAGCTTGGAATTCCCAATTTTATTGAAACTGATTAGCTAAGAGAAGAGAAAATCCATTGTTATTCATTTCCTCTTCATGTTAAAATAAAATAAAAAGATGTTTCTAATTTCACAAATGTGTCTTTATAAGTGCCTTTTAAGTGGCTTGTAAGTGTCCCTTCAGGGTTTGCCCCAGTTCTTACAACAGTGGATTTTAGAGATCGTACCTAGAATAAAACAACAGATAAATACCTCCTGAGAGAGGCAACAGCCACAGGACCTGTTCTGGGAGGGACAGGAGGAGGAGGAGAACCCATTACCATCTCAGGAAGCTGAGAGAATCTGTAAGCCTGTAAAGGAGAAAAATAAATATTTTCTGAAACACCAGTAGATCTCGGTCAAATTAAAAACCAAAAGAGAGCCAGAAATTAAATACCTGCTTTGCGTCCCAGACAACAGAAAGTTAATTTTTTGTGGCATCAATAGTAATTGCATTTTATTTGAGAATTTACAGTGCTTGGGTGATTTTAGGATGTGGAAGAAAACATGAGCAAATTAATTCAAGGCAAGATGAAGTCTAATTAAAATAAAGCATATTAAACGCTGTCTCTGACATTTGTAACCTTACTGGCAAAGCAGATCTGTTATGATTATGTGAGACTAAGCAGCTGCTTTGGACCCACAGGAAAAAGATCTCAGTATTTTCACTTCCTCCTGAAACAAAGTATTTTAAAGATTTAGGAAGCGTTCTCAGAGCAGCATCTAGTGAGTGAAGCTGCCTATGAGCAATGTGTATTTCAACCTCTTCCTTCCAGCCTTGAAGAGATGAAAATTATTCACAAAACCCCCAAGCTCTAACTTTCTGAAGTAATAACAAAGGTCTCAAACAGTTCTGAAAAAACAGAGTAATCCAGACGAACACAGGACCAGCCTACTAAGTCCCACAATTAAGCATCTTGCCCATAGCAATTCTGGATTTCATCACTAATACATTTGAAGGATGAGTAATCGTGTGCATGAAATCCATGGCACCCAAGAAATGACATGCAGGACAAAATTTTTCTTCAAAATTCTTTGTACTGCTATAGATTAGAGGTCATAATTTTTCTAAACGTACTTTAAGACAGAGGGATGATATCTCTCTAGTGCTTCATTGACACTTTTCTTCAACACACTGTGGTTTTGTTTTTCTTTTTTTTTTTTTTTTAATTATGCTTTTACTGACGATGCTTCAGAGCAATGCAGAGGATTAAAGATAAGATCAGAGCAATAGCAAATAACAGATTATGAGGAGGCTGTTCAGTATGAAGACACAGGCATTTTGATAAAAACTAGAGTCCAAAGTCTAATGGTGGGACTTTGGCTCTCTAAACAAGAAGTATCTGGTTCAGCCAGAGAAGCTCCCTCCACAAACAGCAGAGAAAGCTGAAAACACGTTCCCATGGGAGGAGTCACTCTATCTCCTGCCTTTAGGAAGAGCCTACAGGATTTACATGATTAGCTCAGACTTAACACCTGCATTTAAGTTTCAATTTGGCAATATAAATCCCACACTAAATATCAAAAACCACACTTCTTTCAGTATTCATTTTTTAAAATTACACATTTATACAGTGTTCCAATACCTTCTTTCTCAAATATCTGCAAAACTGGGTTAACACAGAGGAAAGGTAACATCAAATACTGACTGAAACATCAGTGTCTCTATGGGAAAGCAATGCAGACCAAGCTTCTTTCTCCCACCTCTCACTGCCACCCATTTTAAAGCAGGGTAGAGTCCCTCAAAGGCACATCCAGGAAAATAATTTTTCCTTTCATGCCACTTACAAAGTCTCCTAATATTTATTTTCACCATGCTACAATGGTATTTAAAGTATTTCTGTATTTAGATGGGGGAAAAAACTCTAAAGGTACAGTTCCTAGACAGGGGTTGGAAATACTGATTTTTAATGAAAGAACTGCATAGAAAAAACAAATGTTATTCACATCAAAGAAAACCTCAGTTAGATTTCTCCTAGTGCTGGACCTGAAATGGTCTGCAGTGCCTCTTCTGCATCTGAAAAGCTGGCAATGCTCTCACAGGCTGAACCAAACACTTCCTTCTGGCTCCACAAGCCTTTCATCCCACATCTTGCTCTCACCATGCATTTGTACCAAGTATAATTTTTTTTTCCCCTTATTTTAAAGGAACAGCACACAAGCTAATGTTTCAGAGTAGTCAGTGACTCCAGATACTGGTTGACTCTAACAGGGTAGACAGCGACACAGAGGCAGATTTGGGTTTTCTCTTGTGTGTTAATGGATCTGCTTTGGAACACGGACATCAAAGGAGGCATTTTAAGCAATCACAACGAAGGATTCACAAACGTCCTGTGGCTTGCACTGAAAATTTCGGGGAAAATAATAAAATAGAAAATCCAAATGCTGATTTTTCTGCTTACATAGGAGATGAATTTTGAGTGAGTGGCAACATTTTGCTAATGTCTGGGCAGAAGGAATCCAATTAGGGTGAAAAATCCTGTTACGAGCTCTGCTGTGCCATGCCAAGGAACAGTCCGTCCTGGGGGATGGCAGTCAATCCTCTTTGGGCTGAGCTTCCCCAGACACCAAAACAGTTATGAGAGGAAACTCTAATAAAATTTCTAGAATTTCTCCAGTGGATTGGGGCATTAGTATTCTCCTACATGCCACACATAAATGAAAAAAAAAAATGTACAGAGGCTGAATTAAATCAAAGTTTTACTACAGAGACCTGGCTGTTGCAGCATTAGATGAGCCCTTAGGTTCCACGCTAACTGGCATGATTGTAAAAATAAAGTCACTTCACTGAAACTTGTACACTGTTGCAAAGCCAATTAGAAAAAAAAAACCCAGCATGTATGAAGAGACTGATCTCACAGAAAATTTCCCTAATTTTATTCTTCAAAATCAGATTATCTTTTAAAAATGTTGCATCACTTTTGTTGTTCACACACACAAAAAAAAAAAAAAAAAACCACCCAAAAAAACCCCCCACACCTCCACCTGAAGAAGAGAAACATTCTGCATGGATTCCAAACTCTTGGGGATAAAACACCAAAAATTTAAAAAGCAAAACAGTGAAGATTTTAAAAGTTTTAAGTGAGGTTTAGCAGAGAAATGTCAGCCCTGTATAACGAATATCCCAGTGCTCAGGTACCTCGCATCCCCAAAGCTGCCTGATGCCCCTCACTCACCCCTCTGCCCACCGAGCCTGGACACCTTCTCCATGTGTCACCCAGCCCGCTCCCGAGCACTGCCCTTGGCAGCATCTCCCCCAGAGCTGCCGAGCAGGGGGATCCTGGGCAGGCAAACAGCTGCTCAGGTGCTGAGAGCAGTCATTCTTGCTTGTTTTTCCTACCCACAGGTCACTTCCCACACCCATTGCTGCTGGATATTTTCAATTCCAGTCCTCTGGGCTCATTTGAGAACAAACCCTTAAATGGCTTACTTAAGGTACAGCTCATATTTGTGAAACTAATACACAGAAACCTGTGAATTAACAGCCTTATCCAAAGCCCAGCAACCTGTGCATATCCTAAACTGTGGTGATCAGTTATCTTCAGGGAACATTTTAAAGCTATCTTCAAAATGCCAGAAAGATAAGCAAATGCTTAAAGAACCTAAACATATAGATGATTTAGAAGAGTAATGAGTCTTAGAAAGAAAATAGTGAAGGATTCACAAAAAAGTATGGCTATTACATTTTTTAATAAATCTGTCACCAAATAATATTTTTAATTTCATTGTAGAAAGACTCTCTGAAGTATCAAAGTAATCTGACTACCCATTAGCTGTCTCTTAAGCTTGTAATCAAATTCTAACCATAAAATATGATTATATGCTGTATGAAGTTCATCGGACCAATTTCAAAGTGCCAGAAATAACCTTTAACATGATTTAAATAGCACCAGCCTGAACCCTTGCAGGCAGTGCCATTGGCTTTCAAATACATTCAGAACCGTTGAGAAGCCGCATCATTTCATGTGTTTTTTTTTATTGTCATGGAAGAAATTCATACTAATAGTTATTTTGAACTGAGGACTTTTTCCTGCATTATTCTCTTATTCTAGCCAGAATACATACACCCCGCTACTCCTGGTTACTGTAAGCACGGCTTTACATCTGGTGTTAAGCATGTAAATGGGGCTCCATCTTAAAAAAAAAAAATGTGTCTCGGACTAGAAATATCTTTATGATATTACTAAAGAGAAGTTTCACTTACTGGTCTTGGTAAACTGTACTGATACATTTCTGGTCTGTATGTGGGTACCCACTGCACCCCGGCTCTCGGTCGGGTCATGGTACCGGGAGCGCTGGTCACAACCTCTGAGTAGGGCAAGTGTGGAGCTGAGCTGTACGCCTCCTGCCTGCTCTGCCCGCTGTGGCCCGCTGAGGCCAGGCTGAACGCCTCTTCCAAGAGCATATGCATCTGCTGTCGAACCTCATCAATGGAGGGCTGAGAACTTAAAGTTGAAGTCTCGGAGTGGCCTTTGGCCTGACAGGACCTGGTGTAACTCCGAGGCTCGTTGACACGGTCAACATTTGTTTCTTCTATAATTTCAGGCTCGGTCTGTTGGATGGAATAAAAGCATGTATACGTAAAATGCTTTACAAGACAGTATTTGTGCTGCTTCACACAAAACAAAGACAGATGTAACATACACAGAGTCAGGAATTGTGACAATAGAGATGCCGGACAAATATTGGAAAGGAGTGATACGATGCAGGCCGTTACAATAGCCAGGAACTCAAAGACCAGTTTATATCCTCCATTGTCTGCTGTGAAAACTACCAGGGACATTCTGTGGCAGATTCAATTGTCAATGATTAACTTAAAAACAATTAGAATTAATGTTTAAATTCTTTTCTTAGTTGTTAGCATCAATGGGAGTACAACTGTGCCAGGAGGAGTATGGCTCCCTCAATAGCAGCATCACTGTGAAGGACCCCTTACAAGGGACCACTTGTTACAGCCACAGGGACTGAAATTCTTTTGTCCATTCTCACAAGTTAAGATTTCAGAAGAATTAAAGTTTAGGAGTTTTCCTGGACTTTCTAACCTAGTGAGGACCACTAACAATGACACCACAAACTAGGTCCCGTCCCTTGCGGAAAATATCCTGATCCAGCTCAGTCATCTTACCTAGCCACTGAACAGTAGTCACACTGAAATTTGTCCAAAACTAATGTGGGAACAGTGAACAAAGCATGCACTCTAATGAACAGATGGGTCTTGTGCAGCTTAACCTGTGCAACTTAATTCCTTCCGTACAGTAAGTACAAATAGAAATCAGCCCCCTGATTTTTTTGCCTGTAACCCCAAGACAGAAAAAATCATATTTTTAAGAACTTGCCAGTGAAGTACCTAACTTCATCTATCTTCTGCAAAGTTAGTTTTACAGTGTATAGTTTTTAAAAAATATGTTTTAAACAGGCAACCTGAAAAATCAACCAGTTCCTTATAATTATATAAATATCAGTGAAATTAATTTAAGATGCTAGGATAACTGGTATTAAGAACAGGATATGTACCTCCTTCTATATATAGCATGTGGGTAGGATCATGTTAGCGTTTAAAATAGCCACAAATAAAAGAATACCACAGGATGTTCTTTAAAAATTCCAGCACTGTCCTGATAAATTATTTGAGTGCTCCGGAACTCCTCCTGTGGCATAATTTTTTCCCATGCAAAAGTTCTTTTCTATGCCTGACCAGATAAACTGTGCCCCCAACCTTTTGCAAGCTACGTGTGGTCATAGGTACTATAGTACAATCATAGTACATGTTTCTTCATTTGCAGAGGAAAGTGTCAAACTGACTTTCTTCTTCTGTTATCAGCCATTCAGAGAACAATTACATGGTTAACCTGAAAACTGACAATAAATTTAAATGGAAAATCTTAATATGTTTTCCCTCTTAGCTGTTATAAATATATTTTGTATGTAATGAAAATACAGCAAATAAAAAGGAAAATTAAGACAGTAATTAATCATTTGCACATTAAAATTTAATTAAAAATTAAAATTTAATTAAAATGAAGCCATTAGACTTCTATAGAATGTCTACAATATATTGTATGAATAAAGGATGCACATTAACAGTCAACATTAAGTCAGCATTGATTTATCAATATAAAAGTTGGCACAAAGATTTTGAGGAAACTGGTGAGCGCTACTTTTCCTCAAGGTTTAAAATTTATTTCAATTCATCCTGTCATTTTCTGATGTATGTCATTTGTTTTCATATCAATTGAAACGTAAATATCATAAATAGATGCCATTATATGTTAAGGTTACCATTATAAAAATCCAGATATTGTTCATACACAGTTAATACATAATGCAAGGAACTGGAATTATGTGAAGAAGGAAACAAAGTCCTGTACTGAGAGACAGAGTTTATACTCTTCTGGCATTATCAGTAAAATTCTTCATATGAGCATTAATCCATGAGCTTTTTGAGGAGCGGCATTAATTTAAGTATATCCACAAAATTATACCAGTAAATTCTTCTGTATATTGTTCTCTTAGATATGTATTATAATGTAATTTTCTCCGTTTTACACCAAAAACAGCTGAAGTATTTTCTGCCCTAGTATAAAGCTCATTAGGAGACCAGAGGTTCTAGACTCCATTATGGCATTTGCTCTGCTCACAATTGTCTGTGAACGTGTCAGACCTAATAAACACGCTAATAAAGTCTCCTCAATCTACTTGCTAGGTGAAGATGATGATACTAAACCCTGTTGGGGATTATTTAAAATTGAAAGATAGGTACTGTTCAATAATAATCCATTTATACAAGATATTATAAAGGCAAATAATATACTCAGAACATCAAATAGTAGAATGTACACTCCAAAATAATACAAAAGGCTACGTAGTCTATATAGACAGGGATGGAACAACTATTGACCTCATATCCTGACCAGATTTTAGCTCTGAGAATCATGATTCAGAGAAATATCACCACACAAAAAAAAAAAAAAATCATTACAGGGAGTGGAATATTTTTAGAAAACCATAACTGAAATATTAGAAAGGGGAACTATGTTAAAAAAAAATCAATAGGATGGAGTGGCAGATTTCTGAGTTCTTACTTCCTTCGCCTATTTAAAGGACAAGGCAAAATCAGGCAGATCATAAACTCTCAGGATTTGGTTGTGCATGAGTCTAGGAGTTCTTAAGGAGTTTTCTTCAAGAATCTGGGGAATCTTAGCCCTTTTTCTTAAAGAAAAAAAAAAAAAACACAAACCCCACACCAAACCAACAACCAACCAATCAAAGCACGCACCATTTATCATAGTTGACTAGATAAACCTCAAAACATAACTTGGGCATACTGGTAACAGTTCTCATAACTTGAACATCCTATGGGCTATATGATTAATTAATTTGATCATCTGCTTACAAAAGACCAATCATTTGTCAGCAGGACTTGCCACTAAATAACATACTGGGAGGAAGATGTTAGCAGGAGTCTGAGAAGGCTGGAACTTTCAGAACAACGAAGTGGATGCCAAAAAATGGTATAGGACATTACTCGATAAAAAAAGAAAGGACACATGATTCAGCATACAAACCAGCCCTTTTCCAGAGCCCTTTTCACCCATTTTCAGAGATCAGCTTTACAATGGTGTTTAGTCACCACTGGTGAGATCCATATAAATTCCATGCATAAATACAGATATAAGTGCCTGGCCGTGGGTATCCTGGGAGACCAGAGCTGTCAGACACACAGCACAGCACTGAGGAGCCTCGAACAGGAGCGATGGAAACCAGCCCACGCTGCCAGCTGAGGCTGGGGAACTAAATTTCAATATGCTGTCCTGTTTTCCCCTGGCATTTTTCTGCTTTCAGATGGGAAATACATTCGGAGTTAGAAGAGGTGCACTGCAGTGAATCTGCAGCACATCAGGCAAAAGGCGTTTTATGTAACTTGTCAGTAGAAAAGACTGTGCCACAGAGAGCTCGCCCAACCTTAAAAGCAAGGCAAAAGCAAACTGGTGCGCCATGTGCACAGACCTCAGAGCTGTAATTACTTTTAGGACATTTCAGAATCTGCATAAGCTCATTAAACTACCTTCAAGGTTTTTAACATTTTTTTCTTTAAATTACATTTTATTTATAGTATACACGATATATTAAAATATATTTTAAAAAAATCTTCTGCTAACTACTTATGGAAAATTAAATTTGAACAAATAACAGGAGGTCATGTCTGCCCCCCAGAATGTTTTTGACATTCATTTCAGGAAGATATCACCTATGAAAAACTACCTTTTACTAGCATATTTAAAAAATCTCTTGCTTTCTTGAAACATATGTATTTCAGGATAAGGAGGGAAGGCTGGCTTGACAATGTTTTTATTATGTAAGAAAGCTCCAACACTAAAGCAAGCACTTAAGTGGGGTAAGAAAAAAGAAGCAAACAACCTTTTTGCAAAATGTAAACCTATTTTAACAGGTTAAACCGTTCTTTTTCAGGCTGGAATGATGTATTGTAATGCCTCAGAAAGTAGTGAGCCAGTCATCCCACTTACACGGCACAACACAACTCACGCGATCTGATGTGAAGTGTCCAAATGCAGGAAATCATTTAAGAAATCTGACACCTACAACATGCCCCAAAGAGTTCTGTAAAAGATTTAAACTTCCTGGAACACATCTCCTCACCCTGGTACATTCCTTCACCTTGCTAACAAGGCATCCCTGGCAGCTGAGTTGACAATTAAGCCCCACACAACTTGTCAGCTACAGAGTTTAGAGGATGAACAACCGCCAGATGAACTTCCTTCTTTTTCAGAACAGTCTGGACCTTTTCCAGGGACGGCTGAGCTACAGCATTTTGTACATGTGATGAAGGATTGAAAAATTCAATGTTACCCCAGTGTGGGGACTTCCTATCCTCATTCTGGGTGCACCCCGTGTCAACTTGCACCCAGTGTATGTTCAGACAGCACATATGTTCAGACTCATCCAGCCTTATGTTGGCCACCTGAGGTCCTTGGACCATAAACCAGCATTTCCTCTGACTAGTTTGGCATTTACCTATCCAAAACTCTCCCAGTTCTGATGTAGTAAGAGGACAATATCAGTTCCCAAGGGATTTCCACTAAACATTGACATGTGGATTTAAGTGAAATTCCGACAAGTTGGTTGTTCGTTCTTCTGAATCAAGAGAGCAGCATCAAGGGTGAAGAATAAGCAGAGAACTTTAACTGTAATGAAAAAACCTTGGTATCAAGTCAGGGGCCATCTACTTTGAAGAACTATATAGATTAAAAATTAAATACTTTGGTAAATAATGAGTTTCAGGGCAAAGGTTTTGTTTGCATTTCACACCGTTAAACAATGTGCAGATAAAAAATACATGAAAGAGTCCATGGTCCAAGTATCCTGAAGATTTTTACAAGATGCTGAGTGCACACAACTACCATAACATTAAATACCCAGTGGTACTCTGGCATGTAGCTTATCGATAGTTTCCTAGTTTTAGGAGTAAGTTAAGACTTTGCTGAGCAAACTTCAGCACATAAATCTGCTAAACTTACATCATATCCACTGTTACGGATTCCACGTCTAGGTCTTTCTCGAGTCACTAGAAGATCCATCTCGGTTTCTCCTGGGCTAGGGCTGTTCAAAGACTGCCTGCTTCTGTACACTGAGTTCTTCATCGGTTGCCTAGAAAACAAGAAATAAAACAGTAAAGCTAAAAGAAAACAAAAAAAAAATGACAGCAGTTTTCAATACTTGCCTTTATTTTAAAATTATGAGGTTCATAAAAATGACACTTCATTATATGTAGGGTACCCTTTCCATGTTTATGGAAGTGCTAGAAATCAGTAACATTATTAAGAGATCATTAATTTTGTTTACTTTTGAATAAAATAAAGCTACATAAAAGACATGGACAATATATATGGGAGCTTATCAGTTGAAATATGTCACAAGAAGATATCAGAACCCTTTTAACCTCAGCTGATATGATTCAAATTCATAAAAAATAAAAAGGTGTTATTATCAAAATGTAATAGGACCTCCCACACACTCAGATGGGGAGCAGGGATTTTGGTTTGCTGATCCTGAGCAATGAGAAAGAAGCAGAAAAATGCTCCACTGAAATAAACACCCTGCAAAGTGAACAGGATGAGACACAGGAGTGGGAGGGAACTGCTTGCAAGATGCTGGTTTTAAATAGCCAGTTTGGTAACTGGCTACAAGTTTATGAGAGCTGTACTCCCTGGGATTAAACCACTTCCAGCATAGCTCTGAGCAGCACTGGGGCCAAGGCATCCCCAGGCGTTGAGCTTTCACCACTGTTTTCTCAGAATCAACCGTAAGCAAACGTAATGGAAAGACAGCATATAACTCAATACCCAAAATGTCCTGTAATCTTTCCAATGCAACCATTTCTTCCCTCGTTATTGGTTATACAAACACAAATATAGCACTCCTCTGTAAGATACAGAGCATATCTGTACATGAACTCTTCACAAGTGGTTGCCAAATTGTGATACTACAGAAACATTATGCTTCATCAAACTGCATCTTTTAAGAAGGCTACATCTAAACCAGAAAAGTTCAGGAGATGGTGTTCTCATAGTGCATCTGGCCATTAGCCATTTTCTTGCATATCCCAGAGAATCCTACAGCAAGGGAGAGTGGCTACAGAGGCAATAACCATCAGTCAGAGCACAACAGCCTTCAGCCGTGATTGGCAAATTTGTAGGAATCAGAGAAGAGTGGAAAGCAGAAATTTGAAAGGGGGGCTATTGAAGAGAGAAGACTTGAGTGACTTTTGCATCATTTTCCCATGCTTTGCCAAGTAACTTGACAGAAAATGCAGTCTTGTGCTAAGGTTTGATTAAAGGGCAAAAAATGCTTGTATTAAAGTTAAGTGAGCCTGTGAGCTCTATTTGAGTCAATAAGTGGAGTTAAAATAAGGTCTCCAGAGTCTGAAATGTTTGGGACTGCCTGAGCTGATTACAAAGAGATCTACTACAATATTTGAGACATTGAAAAGCCTAGGACCATTTCTGTAAGTGTCATAAGAGAAAAACACACTAAGTAGCCTCTGTTCCTTTCAGCAATTACAAAACTTTGTGGTTTAATCTCTCAAGAACCATCAACGAAACAAAAAGAGAACACAGTCCAAATGAATTCACTGATGAGAAAGAACTCTTCAGATGGTACAGACTTGGTTAACAGAACGTTTTTGCCTTGACAGATTAGAGCAGCAGAAACTGGTTTGCAGAAAGCCAGAAAGACAGATATTTACATGATCAGACAGGATAAAAGGTAGGACAAAAAAAAATATCAGTTTCATGCTTTTGATTAAATTAAATACTCAGGCATGTACTTAATTTTAAGGCAACTTTCCAAAACTTTTATGTGACTTTTAATCACAGATCTCCATACGCGTGCTTGAAAGTCCCAAATGCACAGCCAAAGCAGAAGACAAGCAGAGGTTTGGGAATAAATTTTCCCTATAAATATAATATGGAATAAATTAACTTGCCTTATCCTGTTTCTCCCAAGACTATACTGTCAGTATAACCAGAAAACACGGGGAATTAGGTTATGCTAGGGCTAATCACATCTGACAATCTTTATGTTCCTACATTAAAGGTCTCTAAAATTTCATACGTGTTTTACAGTAGGTCCATAAGTACCTAGTTGATGCAGTTGTGATATATTTTCTAAGGGATTCAAATATACAGTGCTCTGATACATGCAGATTCTTGACCTCATTACAAACTATTAAAGAAAAACCCAGAATAGTGTGTATCATCAGTAGGGTCTTAAAAATTGCCCTGAGATTGCCAATTAGCTCATTTAAGAAAGTTTTACTAATGAGAAAGGAGGTATGAACGCTAATAACTGGCATTCAAATGGGTTAGTAAGTGCCTTCTGGGAACACAACTGGAACATTTTAAACATGAATTTTATGGTACAGAAGACTCAAAGGTACTAAGAACACAAAGCTGTTTGTTCTTGAACACATCAAATTATTTAGTGGCGATATTTTGTAAATCACTTTTAAATGCAATTTAAAACAAATCCAAAATGTAAAGGTGATCTTGAATAATGTAG
The DNA here is from genome assembly GCF_000699245.1 of Pterocles gutturalis. Lineage (NCBI taxonomy): Eukaryota > Metazoa > Chordata > Aves > Pterocliformes > Pteroclidae > Pterocles > Pterocles gutturalis. The sequence continues at coordinate 18,377 of NW_010110265.1, read as the reverse complement.
TCAATTGCATCTTTATTTTTTGATATGGTTTGGAAATGCTGTAATAGTGTGATTTAATTTAGTGGAATATACACAAAACAGAAAAGAGCGGAATAGAGCTTTTCCCTAGAAACTTTGAATCTTTGGCTTATTCCAAAGTTATATTATTTTTTTAAAAATATAATAAATGTCTCAGTTTTTAATTGCTCTAAATATAATGCTTCAATCAATGATACAAAGCAGTAAAAGTTAGAAATCGAATCTTTTCACTTTTATGCTAGATTGCTTTAAAAGCAAAATTATTTCATTACAGAAATACAATTGTATTGATTCATTTATCAATAACCAAAACGCACATTACGTTGCAGTATTATTCAAGGTTTTCCTCCAGCACTATGCCATTTTAGCCATGTCATTTTTAGTTATAAAAATGAAGACAACTATGCTGTTGTGTGTTACAGCATATCATTCCAGGCAAATTTTAGCATAAACTTTGGAGTTGGTTTGTTTGCAAACATCTGTGAAGGTCTCTAAATGCTTTGTGTCTTTACAGTACACCAGAAATGGTTCTTCTCTCTTCCTATAGAGGGATATAGGCTATATATTTAACAAGGAAATCCAGCAGTCAGCCTTTTATGGTTCAGCTACACAACAAAATCATTCCTCTCCAGCAGTATACCTGCCTTCAAGCAGTTATATCATGCTAGTCATCACTATCTCAAATAGACTCTGACAGCTTTACACAACACATTAGAAAGCATGCAGAAAAAAAATGTAGTCCGGGACCTTTCAGCACATTGGCACATGAACAAACATCAGTATATTTAACAAAAAGCAGATGGTTAGCATTAAAGCTTCATCTGTAATGTTTTAAACATTTCCTACATGGCATGTGACACATAATAAATATCCAAAGTAATGCCTCAGTCCTTCGCTGTATGTACAGCACACAGTCATATCAAAGTTTCTACTGTTTCATTTCTGTCTTCTGGACAGACCGTGCAGACAGAGCAGGACTCCTGTGTACTGAGGGTTCAGTATCTTAACTTTTCAGTGCATTTGGAGCAATTTATTCCTCTTTCACTGGAAAACTCCACAAGGAAATGATGCCCCAGACCCTCCAACAAGGACATAATATACAGTTAAGTCAGCAATTTTTTTTTTTCATTGGCTAGTGCAGCTCTGGGAAACAGAGCAGTATCCCTCAGTCATGTAACTCGAGACCTATAGAAGTTCATCTGATCACAGCTTTTGCCCATATTCTGAGCCAACACTGGTTTTATATTCCCGTTACAGTCTTTTTCATACTTGTGCCCCAAGGGCAATTGCTGAAGTTGCACTATATGCAAAGCCTGTGTCACCACCGACGCTTTGATTGCAGGCATGACTTATGCTCATAGAAAAACTTTGGTCTGAACTTCCCAGGAGATGGGATGCAAAACTGCACCTCCAAGCACGAGAGCATTTCCAGAGGAACTGGGCTTCAGTATCTCTTTTTCTCTCATGGATCAACTGCTGCTGGTCCCTGGGTACAGTAAGAACCAGAGCCCTCGCAGTGCAAGGTGCGATAAGAAACACACTCTCTGATAACCCTTCACACCTCCATCACTCCGAGGGAGAGGAATCTGCATACTGCACCGTTCCTGGGCTAGGACTGGTGTGATCTCCTCTTTTCAATGTGTCGACTTGTGCTTCAGAGAGCACCAGCGTTGGAGCAGGTCCATCCACCCACCCACCCGCAGTGGGCTCAGGCAGAATCAGCATGTGCACTCCCCCCTTCCTTTCTAAAGCGGGGAGACAGATACTACTGGTGTGCCATCTTCAAGAGACAGTGGAGTGTTAATCACACATTAGGACTGTTATACAATATGCCAGCTTAGCGTCACAGAAGAGCGAATTATGACTTTCTCTGTTAAAGGCACAGGAAGACCACCAATAACAGGTACACACATGTCCCTACACATACCATCCCTGCAGGACTTCCTGAAATATACAGACAACCTGGTGGTTGTGTTATCTTATGCCTACTGCAATAGTTATATTCAAATAAAAATAATGACAAAATTATAACACCACTGAACTGTGGAAAAGAATGAATTCAGATGCTAGCTTCATGGCTTAAGTCCACTCTCAGCATTACAAAAAAAATTACCATCACTTTTTCCGTTTACTTTACTTGGAAGATTACTCACAAGAACTTGCAACAGTCCCTCCCCTTATTTTTTTTTTTTTTTGTCTTCAATTTCTTTCTTTTCAAACACATTGCAGTTTTACCAGAAGACATACTTTCATAAATGATCATGGCTTGCATGAATTTTCTTCATAAAGTAGGAGGGACCAGCTGACTGTAGAGCAATGGCCCCTTTGATTCCCTGCAACCCCTGGACATCAACTTTCCTCCCAGATGAAGAACTGTATACAAAATCTCACCTGTTCTTAGGTTCAGCAAATGGAGACGAGACATCTGCATCTGGATCCAAGATGTGGTCAAGTTCTTTCTGGTTTTTTTCATACATCCTTTTTCTCTCTGTCAGCCCCTTGTTGTTATCAACCTGCGGGAAATCGTAGTACCCCTTCCTCTTGGCTTTCAAGCGCAGCTTGTTGCGGTAATGTTCTATATCGGACTTCTGCTTCAAAGCCTTGTTCACCTAAAAGGCAAAAAGACATTTAAAGGATGGTGCTGGGCTGACTACTTCCAAATGGTATTGTTGGAGTGTGTTTGATGCGCTGCATGTGTCATTTTACAGAGCGCTTTTCGTACCACACCGTGCCATCTGTAAGAAGCGAGGAACTGCAAGTGAACAGAGTCGCTGCATTTTTATGGCTTGGCAGATGGTTAAATAATTTTAGCCTAAAAACTATGTACCATCACAACAGTGACTCAGATACACCCACTGAAGAAAAACACCAATGATGTTAGCCAATTGTCATGACCCAATGCCGTGCTTGCTTATGGGCACCGTGGGGAGAACTCACCGATGAAAACTCTTCCAGGGTCCTGTAAGTACAGAGACTTCACCCCAACTACACAGAACCTTAAATAAGATGTAACTGGTGACTGGTGAATAATTCCAGTGAAATGTCATTCTATGTTCCTCTTATTTATATGCTTCCTTACAAATCTGTTACGGGCTCCTGTCAGAGACAGGATCCTTAAATAAAGGCGTGTTGGATCTCACCTGGTACGGGTCAGGTTCCATGGATGCTCCGAAGTATTGAAAAAATTTCTCTCTGCTTGAAATTGTTAGTTACATGGAAACAAGCAATCCACTTGGGCTCTGTGCTTCCAGAGTCAAATTCTACAGTCTTCTGACGAATTTCAAGAAATGCATGTACAAGAGAGCACACATCACCGGGAGTGCCATCCTGGTGACTTACAGAAAATAGATGCTGAAAGCTAAATAAGCCTTTCTCTGAGTTTGGAAACTATGTGGCATGTCAGGGCTTAAAGTACTAGTATGAAAAGGAGCACGCCAGACTGCTCTAATCCAGGCCCGCATGGGAAGCCCGATGACATTGTCTTTTGCTGTGTCTCTGGCAGCAGCCCTCCCTGTTGCTTCTCAACAGCATCAGGGAGATGCTACCTGATTTTTAAATGACTGCTGCAGCGTGAGTATGCAAACAAGACACCTTTCTGGCTTGTCCCCATCGTGTTAAACAACTGTATAAAAGCCTCAGTCCTTTGTAAATGAACCAGTCTTGATTAAATCTACATAAAACCATGAATAATCATAAAAGCACTGGAGCCAAAGCATGGGTTTTGGCCAGCACCTGGATCAGACACTTGTGCCATCCCACTTTGTTCCCAGGGATAAACTGCACCATCTGTGCACAGGCTGGAGTGCAGACTGAGGAAAGCCATGGTCCTGTCCCACCCCTTCTTGCTCTGGATGAGATGTATTGCCCAGAAGGATCAGCTTGGGACCCAGAGGATCTATATACATTTCCATGTTCAGCCACAGAATTAATGTGGGCAAAGATGTTGTTCTGCCCTCTGCTTTCATTACTCATCTTGTTAAAACTACTATGATAAGAGAGAAGGATATTGAGAAGGTAGGAATATAGGCAGTTGCTTCTTCCGAGGTTGCAGGCATTCATAGGTGCATTACAAAAGAGCAGATCTTAAATTCTCAAACCTCCAAGCCCACAAGGCTAATGGGACTTTATATAGCATCAGGGTGAAAAAGCTTCTACCGGTCCTCAACTCTAACAGACTTCAGATTGTTCCACCTGTGGATGTAGCCAAGGAAACAGCTGGAGACGTTATCAGACGGTCCTTACCTCTCCATTAATGATGGCAGGTTCCTGGCTTCTCTCTGACGCAGCATGAACAGCAGGTAGTGCCACAGGTTTGATAGCGATCAGCTGAACCGATCCAGAAGAGGTGTCGAAGGGGTCAATGGCAGATTTGGCAATGTTATCAAAGAGAATGCCTCCTTCCTCTTCATCACTTACAGGGACTAAAGCACATCAAACTTACTCAGCATAAAGACACAGATACTTTTACCACATGTTCAAAGTGAAATTCAGTGAGCACATGCTTTAGATTAATGATGTGCTCAGTATACTTGAGGAGCAGACGAGGGAGACCTTTACACTGGAAAAAAAAGAATATGGTGTATTCAAATGATTATCTGGCACTCCCCCAAAGAAGCCTGACTTCCAGTCTGCACTAACAAGATGGAAAATAAAAGGAGAAAAAGAATGACACAGAAAATTGTATTAAAATGACAATGGAAGTCAAAGTACATCTTTTTGTAGGTTTCACATGGAAAAGACATTATACACACACGCACACACTTCTCCACATGCCAAGGCACCAGTAGTTACACCTGATCTAATCCAAGAGCACAGCTTTCTAATCCAAGAGCGCAGCTTTCTTTGCGTCTCATACTGCAAGAGCATGGGCATTCACAAAATTTAAAAAATAAACCTACTGATTTTAGCAGAAGTTTTTAATGCTAAAAATGCCATCTGTTAAAAGCATTACTGTTGTGTGCTACATGCTTAAGAAACTGATGGTGTCCAAGTGCACGTTATATTTTTTGCTTTGCAGAGCAGTACCTCAGGCGGCTGTAAAGTTGAGCCATTAAAATTTCTTAAGAGACAGGAATGGCTTAGTGAAGCAACTTCAGTTTTAGATCTCTATATAAATGGATAACTCTCTCACATACAATCGGGCCCTTTCTCCTCCAAATTTTGTTTGTAAACACACATCACTTTATCAGCTGTTGAATCTTTTATCCTCATTTTGGAATAAAATAATGACTCTAAAGCATGAGCACAAATTCTATAAAGAGATTCTTGCAAATATTTTTGAATAATTGTGCTATTAGAAGAAAGAATGTTTGCTCCATAACTGACATGAGCAGAGATCCTCTGCTAAACAACAAAGTTGTCTGCTCTATATTTATTTCCTCTGAAAATACACTCTGTTTTAATATTTAATCACTGCGCAAATTACAATGGACTTGTATAAACTCAGCAATTTAGACAGTCAGTGATTTTGGTAAGAAAATATTTGACAGTGGTAACATAAAATACGAACCCACTGAGTAAGCCTATTACCCCTCTGCCTGTGCTCAGTGTGGACTGGAGTTGACACTACTTGAGCTTTTGAGAAATAGACGGGTTAAATCACTCTGTCATTAAATATTGTTCCTCCGGCTCTGCAGAACTGTCCAAATATGATAGAGGAGTCTTTAGTGGGTCTGAAATCCCTTCGTCCCTGCTGGGGTTGTTCAAACACCCTGAACTCGTATGCTCACTGGAGTGAGCGGATCACAAGCCTGGCTCACTGAAATTAACTGCCCAACTCCCACCAATGACCATGCCACCACGGCACCACAGCTGCAAAATCAGATGAAGGAAGAGATACTTGGCTGTCACAGACCCACTTGAACAGGAGAGCATTTGCATCACAATGAGTATGAAAATGCAGCATGGATGCTCTTCCCGCGAGGCACCGTGAGTCAGTTCAGTTCCCATGTAAGTCACCAGTTGCAGCCCTGGAAGATGGGTGTCTTCTGTAATTCACCTCTGAAACTTCCACTAACTACCCTAGCAAAGTACCTCCATTGTGACACCACTATCTCCGAGAGAAGCAGTTTGTTTGAACTGTATTTTGCACTGACAAAGGTGGTCTGTCATGATGATTACACCTCAGGTGAGCCTGGATGGTATCTCCTCAGCAATCCAAGTACCAAGAAGTTGTGGCGTTCCTTCCCTTGGCTGCCTGTCTCAGCATTTGCCTGAACCAGGCATGCCTGAAAACCCTGGCTAAGCATCAACTCGCAAAACATGAGTCTTTCCAAACATCTTCTGTGTATGCTGCTTCAAGCAGAAAACACCAAGACCTGTGGCTGCATTTCCACCCCAGTGTTTCAGGATGGCTCTTGCTGGGACCTCAGCAGTGATCTCCAGGCTCCCACAGGGAGCATGACGAGCTACAGATGGGTTGTCTCCTCAGACCTCATTTCAGGATCAGAAACCAAGAGTTTTGCTTAATTAAACAGAGTTCCTCTGGTTCAAAGACTTGTTAAAGAGAAGAAAAAATAAGGGTAAAGAGAATCACAGACGACAGGTACTTCTAGTGTGGTACATTAACGCTGAAGAGCACCTGCAGTGCATCAGCCCTCTTCTTTGTGAGCACATCTCCTGTATCTACTGCAGTGCTACTGGCCTGGAAAGAATAGCCAAATGGGACTAGAACTTGGAAGTCTATTCCACCTTAGCATAGCATTTGTTCATTAATTGGCATTTATAATATAAAAGTAGTTTTTTCCATTGCCCTTTTCCCACCGATGAGTGATAAAGAGAGCCTGTGCTCTGCAGTTACTGGCACGCTGCTGTAGTTTGTATTGGCTGTGAATCATAACCAAGTACTGGGGGAATTTTGATATTTGCTCCTACCTATCCCTTTCTGAGAGAATTTACAGCAAGCGCTTATAATGCCATTGAACCACAGCAACCTCTAAACTTTAAAAAAACAAACCAGAGGGAGCTCAGAGGAGAAGTCCTGGTGTGTATTTCTGCTGTGTATCCCTGCCCCAGCACAGTCCACCCATGGGAATGCCTCAGCTGGGCAGGTGATTGATGGGTGTGAGAAACTTCAGAAAACTACCCAGTTGTTCTTTATAGTCACAATAAGCACATTTTCTTATTATAATTAGCAACACAGATTTAAAGTTATGCTTTTAATTACTGTTTTTAAACAGATGCATACCAATATTTTATGGATTCGTTGTTCTGCTCTTGCTTGCCCTGTCTGCCTGCACATATAGTGAGACTTAGAAGTTCAGTGGCAGAAAAAGGCAAAAAACCAACTTAATCACCTGCTTAACAGTAATTTCCCTTCTCTGAAACCTCTTGTGCTAGATATCTGATGCCACATGATCCACAGAGATTGAATTACTCCTCCTAATCTTCCTGTGACTGAAGCACATAAAGATACATCCAAAGCAATAATTTACTCAGTTTGAGTGCCAATTGCAGAGTGGCTCTGGGGTTCTGAAGAGCAGGACCATCGCTGAAGTTTTATCTCCACTCATTGCAGCTGTGAGTAGACAAAATCTGCCAGATGAAACCTGCTTCAGGGATGATGCTGGCCTCCAGCTGCGGTGCAGCTCTGCGCGATCTCCAGCCGGCAGTGCCAGCAGATGGTGCTGCCCACTCGTGCCACTGGTCCTCCAGCCCCTGGAAAAGGGGCTATGAAACTGTCACTCTGGACAGTTAAGAAACATTTGGACAGGGGGAATATTCTATTTTTATCTAGTTATTGATTTATACTCAAAAATTAAAAGTTATACTTTTTCAGCCTAAGATTTTAATATGAAGGCCAAACA
>NW_010110265.1:0-10523 GCF_000699245.1 Pterocles gutturalis | reverse complement strand
CACCTTGTTTTTCCTCCCATCTCCCAAATCAAAATATGTTATAAGGAAGAAAAGGAGGACTGAAATACTTACCTGTTAAAATAAAAATTAAGGAAATCTAAATTATCTGCAGTTCAGGTAACCCTACAATAAAATACTTGAAACAAAGACGTGCTCTCCTGCTCAGAAGCAACCATTTGACCGGTTTTGGAAGTCCTCAGAAAAAGAATGACATAGATGGAGAAACACGTGAAGCCAAAACACAGGAAACACTCACAAGCAGGTAGACGTGCTCTGCCTTTTCTCCAGATTATTCAATGAAGCATTAAAGATTTTCAAATATTTTTTTTTTGTATGAAGGGACTGCAAACACTATAACCATATCTATAGTGTGCAATGAATTCTCTGAGTACTGGAAGGACTTAAAATAATAGGAAAACAAATAGATTATATTAAATGAAAATCATAAATTTGACAAAGATTAAACTATGCCACAGATCTAAAAGACTGTTTCCTTAGGAAAGAACCTGCATAAGAGTATTTCAAACAGAAATCTTTACTCCTGAATGTAAATTAATAATCTGGAAACACTTTTCATTTTAGAGAAAATCTCTCTATACACCATAAATTCTTCCCAGGACTCTGATTTCTCAGCCTTTCTGAGACACAGGCATCATGAAAAGGAATCATCTCACTTTGAATCGTGCATACGCTCTGATGCAGCTCTCTGGGCTCTTTCCATCCTGGAAAGGGAAAGGCAAGTACCTCCAGAGCAGAGATCTGTCCCAATTAGCGGTGACACTCTGGCATCACTGGAGAACCTACCTGGTTAGGTTAGATTAGGAAGTCAAGTTTAAAGGACCAAAATTTGGCAAGATGAAACCCTTTCCACTCTAACTTGTATTTCACCCCACCCAGCACAGAAAAGGCAGATGAAGGGTGCTGGACGTTTGCTAGGATACGGCACATCCTCCAGCTAACTCTGGGTAGGACACTGCTGCATCGCTGCTACTGGATTCAGCTGCTGTTGGCATATTTAGTTTTCATTTGAGTCGCTACAGACAACTGCTCATAAATTCAGCAAAGCTGGCTCTGATGCTGAGCTGCCACATCAGGCAGTGTGAAAATTGGTGGCCCACACTGCCATAGAATAAAGAAGGCGGCGAATCATAGCTTGGCTGAGTTACACCCCAAAATCCCTTTGATTTTAGATAAGCTGATAATGCAGCCAAGTTTTCCTCCCTGGTACTTTGTTCCGGCAGACACCTGATTTTCAGATATCCCTACAAAGAACAGAAGGAAAAAAAGAATTAAAAATTTATATGACAGCTTCTGCCTGAACAGAGAAAATGATAGTCTTAGAGTCTGGTATTTTAAAGAGGAGCGAGGCCTCTGACTGAACTGCCTCTGACAAGTTACATCTATTTTTAAAGACAATGTCCAAATCCTTGGAAGATGAGAAAAAGTGCTCTAGCTGGGATTCCTCGGAGGAGGAAAGGAAGGTTTCTTACACAAGTTTGACTCTTTGGAAATATTCACCTGTGATGCATGTCCTTTCATGATGGTGAGATTCAAGTACAAAACTCGGCTCAATTATATGAATTCTCAGCCCAAAAGCTAGGGAGGGAGTCAGATGCTTCCTTAAGAACTGCGAGCAAACTAAAGTTTCTGCTTTTCTCAAAACAAGCAGTCACACCCTCCTGAAGATGCTAATGGGGAGGTTGCAAGATCAAGCACTTAAAGGTCGGAGAAACAACCTAGATAACTGTCACTGGCTCAATTTTGTGAGGAGCTGGTGAAAGAAAACTTATTATAGGCTACTGGAGTTCTTTAAGTACACGTGGGTTCAGCCCTTTGCTTCGCCCTGAATGATGTTAGGCCTGATAAAATGACAAGTGAAAGGGCTAATATCCTGTTGTTCGCTTCCACGCTCTCTTACAAACCCGTCTTGGAAATTGCCAGTACTGCTGTTGGCAGATTCGTTCATCTCACAGTCCTCTAATGTACACATTTAGACACTTTTTAAAAGGCTTTAATGCTTACTTTTTTTTTTTTTCTAAGTGCCCAAAGTAAAGGGAAGCACAACTCATCAACTTTTAGAAAGAAAACTTTCTATTAAAATACTAATTCATGTTTTCCAAGGAAAACAAAATTTAAAAATGCAATTATTCTACCAAAATTTATCACTACTGTAATCCAAATAGGTATTTTATTCATGTTTTCTGTAGAAATAATGCTCAGCTAAAGAGTTCTCCCTCTTCTCTGAAACGTCAGGTCCTTAAGCCAAGCCTGTCAGTCTCTGCTGGTTTCACATTGTTCACTCTCAGCCCTGACACGCTCCATTTGGAGTCAATTTTGATACAAGCCATATAGAGTTTATGTACTGAGGTAACATCCAGTGCTGTCATTTTTCCGTATAACTAAATGTCAGCAAGAAATAGAATCTAAAATTGGTCCGTAACTATGGCAACTAATGAGCCATTCTAACTTGGAGTCCCCAAATCAAACATGTGACCATCAAGGGATCCATTCCAGTTCTAAGATGCTGCTTTTCAGAGAAGAAAATATGCTGCTGCCTTTGCTGACATGCGCATTGGAGGCGTCAGCCTATGGCCAGGCTAGAGAGCTGGAGCAAACATCCAGAAGAAAAGCAGCTTCTTTCTTAAACTGGAAGGAAAAACAGCCAACGTATTCTATTGATGCTAATCACACTGGATAAAGATAAAACCCTGCAAAACCAACAAAACACCAGAGATTACAACAGCGTTTGAAATCGTAGCACTGGGGAACAAAGCATTAGCTCCATGATGAAAAGTAACAGGTGCCTTCAACTTCAATGGGCATTTGGGACCACACAACTCAAAATTCAAAAACATGCATGTAAGGATACACATGGGGCCAGCTCCATCGTTCTGGTAAGGGGGAGGCCATTTCATCTCCCTTGACCACATCTTCCCTCTCAGAAGTTGTTCTGAGAGAGTTGTATCAGGAAACTCTCTTAAATATCTCTCTCCCAGGAGGGCTCTGCAGAGGAGGTGTTGGGTGCACAGGTTTCTTCAAAGCCAGAACAGTCAGATGGAACCAGCCTATCTGCTTCATGTTTTGTATAGATGCTGCACAGCTACTATTTAAATAGGCAAACCCAGCTTTTCCTTTCTGCCCCAGGAGCAAAAAATCTTGGTGCCAGCATGCAGTAGCAGCAAAGGAGAAGAACCCCTGGTAGGAATGGAGGATACACTAAAGATGTTTTCCCTGTGGTACTAGATCTAGAAATCATGTAGCTGTGTGGAATAAGGAGCACCTTGACCAAATTAAGTAACATCATTATTGAAGCTTATTTTCAGAAGACAGAAGGTAAAATAAACATGTAAATAAAGCAGTTATTAGTTTTCCAGCATAATTTGAAAAGGGCATAGTTATTGTTATCTAATAAAATTGAAGCTAAAATTATAATGAAATTAGGATTTATAATAAAGGGTCAGTATTCCCTTATACTATATTGAAAGGTTTCTTTAAGTAGCATGTGTATGTTCTAGAAATGCACTACAGTCCAGCTCAGAAGAGAGGATGTTAGGTGTTAGTCAATTTTTTCCAAAGAAACTGGAAGTTCTTACCAATTTTCTTTGAAGATTTAAAACCTAACAAAACAAAAAAAATACCTTCACTAAATTATTTTGCCTACATGTGTAAACACCATTTGACACTGTTTTAGAACATTGATTTTCCTGGGGAGGGAACAAAAAAAGCATAAATTACAGCTTTTAAGTCTGTAAAGCATAAATGTTGTCTCGTAAAATGAGCTACATTTGAAACAGTGAAAAAATAATCATGATCCTTGAAAATGAGAACAATGAAATATCGTTATGCTGTCTATGAAAGAAAAACCAAGACACCTCTTTGAGAAAGGCCAGTCAGGATACTTATTATTACAGGTCTGGAGTAATCAGCAGAGTCACAGGTCTGTCAGAAGCAAGCAGTACAGGTGACAAACACATAACAAAAGAAAATTAACAGCTTCACTTCCCTGTGTGTGAATTTGCAAGTGTGCACAAATCGCAGTGAAGCCGATTTAAACACAGAGTACTGCAGTTGTATCAAGGATACGGTCCCCAGAAGATGCAATGCTTTGTGGTACATGCGGTACACGTGTGGAAAGAGCAGAGGACACTTAAAAAACACCACATGATTTTGCTGTACAGAACAAAGGCCATCTCCAGTGCTACGTATCTGTCTCCATATTGTACCCTATTCCTGCTAGAGCAGCAAAGCCTTTGTGTGATGCTTTAGTATTAGGCATAATGATCGTCAGGGGATGATATGATTTGATACCAGGATCGCCTCCACACAGGTTACTCGGGTGAGTTATCAGAGAAAGAAGAGATCTACACTAAGCTTTTCTCTTTATCCGAGTCCTCCTTTCCACACTTACATTTTTAACAAAGAATTACAGACTTGTGTTCACGACAGGATCTGATGAGACCATATCCAGTTTAATTCCCTCCCCTTAGAGGGAGATGATCAATTGCTTCAACCACAGTGTTTTCTATTTATACAGAAAATATGGCCATGAAAGCAAAGCTGTAACTCAAGAGAAATAAGCAGTGAGACAGATAAAAGAAAAGCGAGGAAGAAAGGGGATTGCATTCTGCTCTCCTCAGGTGTTCCTGATATATCTCAAGTCACAAGGTCACCGCCATCAGCCAAGGACTTGTAAAAAACACCCAGCATAACATCCTAGGTGCATCAAGAAAAGCCGTCAGTAAGTGTTAATAACAAAAAGGGATGATGAGGATGATAAGAGATGGAAAGTGAAAGCTCTGGATGTCTCACACTTTCTCAAATTAATTTTTACCTAATTAATTTATCTACATCAGATCTGGGCCAGCTCAGCAACAGCAGTAATGGAAATTAATATCTTAGGGCTCTACACAGAAAAAAAAAAAAAAAAGCTGTAAATCCTGTCCACCTACTACACAGCATCATGTCCTCATTTGTTTACTGGTATTTAAAGAAAAAAAAAAAAAAGAATGCAAGCTTGCAAAGGCCCACACAAAGAGTAAACACCACACTGTTTCATGGGAGGTTGAGAAACAGTGAAGGGGGGGAAAAAAAACCTCCAACATGCCAGCTACAAACAGAAAATGCCGAAGTACTGCTAAAGGCACAGGAAAATGGTTTCAGCATAGCCAGTGCCTATGTGGGTACAGCTACAGGGGTGACCACAAGCAGTTTTCACCCAGAAACCCTTCTCACCGTTTCTTTTCCTTCCTTCGTCTTTTGTCACTTTTGGCGGTGCCATGACTTTCTGGAGGGAGCTCCGGCTGGAGCTGGGCTTTCCCGACCCGTTGCTGATGATGGAGCCATTCTGACTTGGGGACCGGCTGCAAGTAACCATAGCAACAAGGGAGGCTGTGAGTTCTTCCTCATAAACCTCATTTCAAGGTTATTTCATTCACACAGTTTGCATCACCGAGTTTTCAAGTCTGATTTTGTACCAAAAGGAGATAGAATATAAGCTGCACATGGAAACCCAGCACCGGCAGGAACAGAGCGATGGGAGAACAGGATTTCTCAATTAGCTCGGGGCTGATAGGCATCTTAGTGGCACTGAAAGCAAACACTTCTCACGCACAACCCCCACAATGACAGAAGCAGGACTGCAGAGGACAAAAAGCCTTGTTATCAACTCAGTGTCATTTATACAGATAAAATAAAGCAGACCTTTGTTTTTATCTATATGGCTAAACTAAATCCTTTATTATTTAGCCTGCATTTACACTCAATTGTTTTGTCAGCCACAGTGACAAATTCACTAGCTCACTTTACACATACACACACATGATAAGAAAATTCTCCTTTTTACCTTTTTGCATATAACATGGTTAACCAGCACCATTATTTCTGGAATTCCCAAGAAAATGCTTGTTTTACACAGCCGCTGCCTATCCTTGCCCTGACACTGGTCCCTGCAGAGGATGAGGATGGCAGAGCAGAACCGCTGCCAGCGTTTGGTCCCAACAAGGAGCAAGCACGGAAATGAGTGGGGTAAGTTTGGGCTGCTTCAGGAGCAAGCTCTCAGCAGAAGTTCTCTTCTTTTTTTTGGGGGGGGTAAATTACTCAAATCCTAATGCACAAGTTAGAAAAAGCAGGCCAAAGTAGAAAATGTAAAATCTGGCGCTACTCCACATCCAGACCCAGTGTCACATTGTTCCTACATGTGAAACATGCTACAATGAAAGCTATCTACAGGACCTGCAATCTATCACTGAATTGCCATGGCCAATGACAGGGTAATGTGAAATGGCTGCATCAGAGAAAAAAAAAAAAAATTACTTAGTCACAATAACTTTCATTTACAGAGAAAAAAATCCAATCAAGTTCTATTGCTGTCACAATGGCTTTATACCCAGAAAATGGTACTAAAGCAAAACTACTGTAAGAACCATCCTGTAAATTATTGCCCATCCTGTATTGGCAGCTTGAAACATTCATTTACCTCCAGTTTTGACTGCCCTGTCTGGTGTAAGGAGAGAGGATTTACTGTGGTCAGAACACGAAGGTACAAGTATGAGAAAAGTAATTCTTAGGGACCCTCTTTTGAAGATAGCCTAGGTGGAAATATATATAATTTGAGACAGGTTCTTTCTGGCTGCAGGGCTTTAGGAGAGCTCAGCACGCAACCCAGCTCAGCCTGGGGATATTCTTGTGAAATTATGCTGAGAATAAATATTCTAGATAAGTAGCATTTCTCTCCCATAAACCTGTCTGTCACTATTAGTGAATAATCCCAGCCCAGTAAAAGAATTCATCCAGGGACAGATCAACACCTGAAAAAAAGTCCGCTCCACTTGGGAACAAGGAAAAGAAGCGAGCACTGATTCATCACAATGGCTTCTGCTGCCACCAATCTCAATATTCATCCTTTTAAAGTGGCCTTCATATTATTATTAACTGTGAAGTTTCCTTCAGTGGTAATATTAGAGAAGATATTCTGATCAGTTACCAGCCACTTCATGGCAGTCTGATTTAAATTGACCTTTCCAGGCTGCAAAGTAGCCTGGATGAAAGAGCAAATACATAAAGGTCAAGAAATATTTCTTCATCTTCTGAAACTATTAAATTCCATCCCCAGACATAGCTCCTGGGAATGAAAAAAAGACTGAAATTCTGCATGTTCTCACTTACTCAAGTAATCACCCTGAAGGAGTCAAAACTAACTCTCGGTTATTTACTTAGAAAGGCACCAAGGTGCAACACATTCTATAATGAGAAAAACTTTCCTGTGAATTCCTGGATCGATTTGCTTATCAACATTTGTTTAAAATTGTGTAGATTAAGTAGAGGAGTATTTCTGAACTTATTCAAAGGACTGAAGTGCTTAATCGCTTTTTTTAAGAGGATTAATTAATAGGGCTGGTTTACATTCTTTGGTGTGTATTTACACACAGCTTTGGAGAGGCTTCAAAATACTTTAAAGAACAGTTCCTGCAAAGACTTAACCTGTGGTGGTCCAGCACCAGCAACAACAGCCATGGTCACCTTCCACTTGTCGTTTCATCAGACTCCAAAAGTGCTGCTTGGTTCACACAGACTTTATAACCTGACTCTCACAGTTTGAGTGATTTATGGTGTGAACAACACACAGTTGACATTAAAGGGCAGAATAACAGATTACACCCAAGCCCAGTGAAGCAAAACCAGGGGAGGTCTCGGCTGGCTTACTCTCCTCTGTTGGTACTCCCTGCAGACTCTCTCTCCATATTCCAGGTGATTTCCTATACAACCAGAGAAGTGTGCCAAAACAGACAGCAGCTCAGGATCCTTCTGTTTCTGTTTTTCTGTAGAGAAAGCCTCAGCTTATGACCAATGGAGAGGTCTACCCCTTCATGAGCAGCAGCAGCACCAGGTCCTCCACCCCGCGCCATTCTGACCGACACCTTCCAGCACGGCCCTTCCCATGGTGGTACTGGTGAGGTCCAGCCTTTTGGTTCATTTGAGAAACAATCAGTGTTCTTGCTCCAGATCCCATGTTTCGTTTGGGTTCACCTCTTGTACAACACCAGCATGCGTATGAGAGCAACCTCCCGTTTACCTCCTCTATGCATGTACAACCTGTAAAGACTTCACTTTATTTTATCTTGCATTTTGCAGCAATCGTTACACATCCAGTGCAGACCAGCATAATGCCAAGAATATATCATCGAGGAACCATCTGCCACACATAGAGCCTGGGCACCAAACCTTATGGTTTTTTCCAAAGCAACCAGCAGCATGTACCCCCTTCAACCCCTCTGCAGAAACATGCCAGTCCATACCTCTTCCTTGTTTCATTGGATTTGGCAGTTTTGATGGTGCTCCCGTCCTGAGTAATTTCTCTCTCCTGGGAGGAAGGAGCATCTCTGACTGGAAGTGGAAGTATGACAGTCTCTTGAGTTACAGGTAAAACCTCATCTTCAGCTCCCTGCTGACCTAAGTGCTGCTTGGCATAGTCAAAGCCTTGTACTGGCTGAAAAAAAAAAAAAAAAATAAAAAATAAAAAAAAAGAGAGAAAGAGAAAAAAAAAGAAATTTCCAGCATGCGTCATATGTTAGTATAAAATTTCTACTTCAATATAAAATTTTCCACTACCCATTAACTTCTATAATTATGTGACAGGTAAAAATGTGTTGATTGCAGTATGAATGCCCAACAACAAAGCAATTCTGTGATAAGATCTCCATTCTATATATTTTATAGATGATTAATTAGTATAAAATTGATCTTGGCTAACCTTTCCTACCCTGCCTTAACACCCCCAGAAATTCCTTCAAGAGACAATGGAAGAATGAACATACAAAAGAAAAAAAATAGGAGGGAGAAAAATAAGCCAATACAGAAAATTGAAAACTTTCTCTATGAACAAAATCTTGTGTTTCCAAAGGGAGTAGGAGTAATTTATTCCAATTCAAGACAAAGTAAAAAAGGTACGCACAAAAGTTTAATGGGCAACATTTTCCAGAAAAGGATTTTTTTCAGATCAGTGAAATTATATTTCTCCTGCCTTACCAGTTGCCTACTGGGAAGGTTGTTATTGGCTTCACTGGTGTCTCTCGGGAAGTGGCATTCGCTGGAGCCTTGCAGCAAGGCAGCCGAGGGCGGTGTGCCCAGCCTGTGCTGCCCCAGAGCCCAGCTGGGCTTTTCCTGCTGCCTCTGCAAGGACCAAGCAGAACTGACACATGCCTTCTGGGCAAAGCAGCCACTGAAATGTGGATTCTCTTAACGGAAAAATTAAAGCTTTTAAGTAAAACTTAACTTTCCAAACTGCATTTTCTATTGGAAAAAAAGAGAAGGAAAACAAAAAAAAAAAAAATCAAAGAAACTCCTCACCAACTTTGGAAAAAAACGTGTAACATATAAAAATGTTCTTGCTCCAGTAAATTGAATTATTTTACCAAAAACTGGAAGGATGTTCCTTATGAAGTACAAAGACGATTGACAGAATGCTAAAAAAAGCACCATAAACACTTCAAAAATGAGCAATGGTGATTTTAACCCTCAAACTTACTTTGGGAAACACATCAGAATTAGGCAGTTAATACCTGAATGGTTTTTCTCAGGTTCCTGTTATGTCAGCATGGAATATTTTAGTTCCAGAAGAAAATCAGCTGGATAAAAAAACTCGCTGATGACACAGAAAAAGGATGAGCTCTGAAAAAAACATCTTCTCTTGTTTTGTCCCTTACTAAATCCGGGCTACAGCTATAAATACAGATAAATTGCATTAGGCAATCTCAGTCTGAAAATAATGGGGCTGTCTTCTATTTTTCAGAACAAAACATGCTTTTTGTTTATGTTTCCCAATCTCCTGTTTGCACTGAGGCTGATGATTTCTAATGTGCTCACATGTTCCAGTATTCCCTGGATAAGTGGCTCCAGTGCATTCAGGAGATGCCAACGGGGTTAATGCTGATTTGGGAGAGCAGACGTCTGCGCACATCACCATGATGGAACTTGCAATGCATCAAAGAAATGCCAATTCACCATCCCCACCCCATGGCAAGTCGTGACAATATTGTCCCTGATGGAGCCTTCTGCCTGCCCTCCTCTGAAGGCCGGGTACCGCAAAAGCAGGGGTACCACCAAATTAGCTACGAAGGGAGGAAACAGAGAAAGGGGAGGGCATGAAGAAAGGGGAAGCAGGAGCTGTGTGAAGGACAGCTAGGAAGAGCTACTGCACACCATCTTAGACAGTAATATTTTTAACCAAAATTGTGTTTTTCAACCTTACTACTTATATTAACTCCTAGTCAAGACCATCCTACTTATTCTGAAAAAAAGATAAAAGACAAAAGCTGATTAAATCAGGTATTTCTCCCTCCATGTCTTTGAAAGAGTAGAATTTGTTACAACTTATTCTTTGTATCTTATCTAAAAAAATTAAAAAAAAAAACCAAACCCAAATAAACCAAACCAAAACAAATGCAAACAACAACAACAAACCCAAAACAGAAGAAGCAGAACATGAGAATTACTAAAGAACTCAGAATCACAGAATCACAGAATCA
>NW_010110264.1:106016-106417 GCF_000699245.1 Pterocles gutturalis | reverse complement strand
CTTTAAGCAGTCTTTAACCCACGACAGTCATCTCTCCTATCTTGATCCATGAGTCAACAGTACTAAGAGTACTTGCCTAGCACTCTTGAGAAAGTCAGGTTGCAGTGGACTGTGTCTCTTTAGAAGTGCTTTCCTTTCTGGGTCCCTGACAGTTGCTATCCTGCTGCTCATGAAGCAGCAGCTGCCCTGACAAAGTTGCACAATGAACACAAAATGTCTGGATATGAGCTTAAAAACTTTAACCGAAGACAGAAGAAAACATGGTGGAAAAAATTTACATGAATACTTTCTTGAAGATTTCTTGCAGAAAGAGGTCTTGTTTCCTAAAGATCCACATCAATCCAGCACTTCCTCATCGTAAAAATGAAATTACTTCTCAAGGGTGCTTCTTTCTATAGCTG
>NW_010110264.1:85974-105999 GCF_000699245.1 Pterocles gutturalis | reverse complement strand
AAGGTCATATTGTGTTAGTTGTCTGACTTCCTCTTTGTAGATAGTTAAACTAAATTGCCTGACAATTGGATGTTAAAGTTAGGACAAATTTCAGACCTTCAGAAGAGGGATGTATCCTACTCAGTTTTAGGTGGATGTAGCCACAGATGTTTTAAGTTTATAAAATTTCAAATAACTTAATTTCAGAAGCAATCTTAAATTTCAGAAACAATAGTTATAAATACAAATCCATCTGACGATAAAGCCCAGCTCTAGAGTAAATAAAAAACCCATTGAATTATATTGAGTTCCTTCCTATTGTCAACAATAGTAATATTAAAAGATCTTGTGGGAACATCAGAATTATATAAACAAAATATGTTCTTTTATACTCCAACACTGACAAATCTTCCAAGTCATGTTTCTGGAGTGCCCATTAGCAAAGGATCAGTGCAGATTCAAGACAAAAGTTATTTTTGTCATTATCAGTGAAGCATAGAGACAGTAGGAAGGGCAATAAGGGTTGTTACTTGTTTATCACAGTACTCAGATTTTCACAACAGGAATAATTCTACCAGAACTATTAAACCAAAGACTGAGTATACAGATCCTAACTACCTGATCAAAAACAGGGGGTGAAGAGGGAGGGAAAGCAAGCATGACAAATCAAACAGAGAAAATCAAAGTTACAGCTTATACAGGTGGCAGAACAGAGGAAACAGAAGCAGTTTAAAAGCAGGAGATTAAAAGATTTTCTGCTAAAGATGAAGCATGAGATAATTAAGTGAAATGCTCTTGTAATTTGATGAAAACAAACAGGCTTTGAATGAGGAAAAAGCTTAGGTCCCAAATCTGGGCAAACAGTAGATTTAGCAGACAGCAGATTCAAGAAGTGAAGATGTTATTTAAAACTAGTTAGTGTTGAAAAAACTTTCTGGGATGAGAACAGGCTGAAACAGACTTTTCTGATTTAGGATTTGAACGTGCATTATAAAAAGCAAAACCAATTTGAAACACACTGTGCTTCGGTATGAAACTCCCAGTACTTTGTAGGAAAGAAATTGAACTACAGCCCTGAACTGCAATTTTAACACTGTTTAAAGCAGCAGCAGGACTGACATTCAGACCTTCGTGGTGAAAAAAAGCATGCCTGGACAATGTTTGGTAGTAAAAGACTGACTCTTTTTCTTTTATCATTACCATGTGAGTTCAATTTCTCAAAGCTTCATGTAATATCTGGGAGATAACTGTAAACAGGCTAAAGCCTTTGGTGAATGCCACATTACCTCTCAACATCTCCAGAAACCTTTGTACTAGAATTACCCTTCCAAGGAGTACTAGGAGTGAAGAAAATTCTGATCAATTTGTATTGGATGTGGGGGTGGGCAGGCAGAAACTAACTTAAAAATGCCTTAAACATTTATTCTAAAAGGCTTGAATTATATTTTTTTATTGGAGAATTTAGGTGACTATTATATATTGAATATACATAGTGTGTATGTGTAGTATATATACTATGTATATAGTATAGTGCTAAATGTATACTCTTGGAATATTAATTTTTGGTAAGGTAGAGATATAAATTTATGTGCACTACAGACATCAGCCTGTATGGTTGGTTGGATTAGTATAAAGATATTGACATATCCAATGAGAAAAAGTGTACAAAAGTCCATAAAAAATAATGAGAAATTATGTGAAAATAGTAATGGCAATAACCAAACATACAAGGAGTATTTACATTTTAATTGCAGAAATACTGGAGCTAAGACTTTCACAGGCTTTTAAAACTGATATCTTTACTTTGGCACATTGGCTCTTGGAGGCTGACAAAATTTTGAGAAGCAGCATTGCAGATGTCTTTTCAGGGAAACGTTTTCTTGCCAAGCAATAAAAGACTTATGAAACTCCCTATAATCTACTTCAATGACGCAGTCTGAAAAAAAACAAGTGAAATTACAATTACAAGGTAACAAAAATAAAAACATCTTTTAAGGATGTTATTTTTTTGTAAGGAGCCATACAATTCTGTGAGTATTAGAATGTATTAATCTTGTTCCAGAAACTGAACCTTGCTTTCCAAATAATATTTTGCATGCTATTTCCCACAGTTCTTTACAGTCAGTTCTTGCTTGCAGTAACTTTGAGAAACTTTTTAATCTGATAGTGTCTGAGGTAATGCTCAAGCCTGTCATTCACATATATCTTGAGAAATTCTCAGCAAGAAAAATAAATGATCAAATGTCCATCTTAGCTTTGAGTGACAGTCCCAATTATTAACTATAAATCAGGATTTGCGAAAATTAGGTTAAGTAATATTGGATCAATTTTCTTCTCATCTTTCAAACTGACAGAACCTGCACAGAAAATATCCATAGAATAGGACTACAGAAATATGTCAGTTTTTCCCCATTTTTACCAACCTCTAAGGCAGGTCTACTGAAGACATTATCTGTTTCTCAGGAACTGTATCTTTAAAAATAAGTTTGGATAAGTAACTGTGACATTGTGAAATTAAACAACTGAGGAAATACAAAGTCAAAACCACATTGTGCCAACTGTTATTTTCAAACTTTTTGTTTAAATTTATTTGCTCTTTTGAATTTACAACCTGTTTGAGTTAAATAAATAAGCTAATTCAAAATTACTCAAGGGTTCCATGTAGGTAAATTTCTTCTATCAGCTTCTCATAAATTGTGTTCACTAGCATGTCACAGAGCATATATATCTGACAACAGAGTGAACATACATTGAGTGCTGCAAAATTCCTGGTTTATGTACAGAAGGTTGGTACTAGGTGGTGAGATAAAGCACGTCTCTTGCAATTACATTGAAAGCTGAAATCAGATTTCTCCTCCTTGAGTTAAGATACCCAGGTGAGACACATAAATTAGGAGCTGCAACGTAGGAATAGTGTGAGATCATGTGAAGACCTGTGCATATGCATTGCTAAAGAGGAGGAGTCCACTCTGAAAATGAGAATAATGTCATAACTGGTCCCTTGCAGTCCAACTCTCCCCCTTCAGAATACAGCCCCGAAACATAACCGGTACAGGAGTCAATAATGTTCATTGATTTAGCAACAAGCTGCTAAGAAACTGAAAAATCAAGAAGTCAATAACCTAGTTAACTATTTGACACACCACTGTTATCAATTTACAATTATATCATTTTGTACATTATACACAATTATGAAGCTATTATTCATCACTCTTAAATCTTGTTAATTGCACACAGCTGCTATAAAAATGCAATTCTGCCACCTTTCTTCCCCAGCCCACTTAGTATTAGGGTGCAATTCTCTCTGTCTGTGCTTTACCTTCCCATACCAAGACTTCCAGGCACAGAACTGGTGGAGAGTCCAGGGGGTTGTCCGTTGGGGTTCCGTCTGTCATCAACATGGGCTTGGGTCTGCAGATCCACAGCACTGCTGACTGTAGGTGTTTGCACCTCTGCCATCAGAAAGTCCACCCTCCTTTGCTGTCTGGTTGATTTTACACCTTATTCTCCACTTCCCCCCATATCTACACACACAACTTTTCATTGATCTTCCTGCCTTTTTCTGCCTGGTCTCCTCAGAAGTAAACAAGGTGCTTCTAGTCAGTTTTTCCCCACTGATTCTAATTTTGTTGCATCTATAACAGAATTTGGCATTTTGGCTACCCTTAGCTCGGCAATCTGCATCTTCTATGATTAAAAGACTCCTCAACTCCCCTTCAGCTATCCATTTTGTACTGTTTACATGTGGTTTACCCTACACATTTGGCTGTAGCCTTAATTCCTCTACCTAATTCCTACTAAGTTTGAGTACTTTCTCGTCTTGTATGCAGACAGTCCGTACATGAGAGCAGCTTTTTTTTTTCACTCTGTGTTTGAGAATACACAGCCTCCTGCACTTGCATAGTGTCTTATTTACAAATCACTGCCTTCAATGTGTTCACTGGACAACCTCCTAGTGTCCTGAAGCTCCAGTACTCCAATGTGATTTCTTGCTCACAGCAACAAAATAAAACAAAAGAGTAACATGCTCTCAACTTAGTGATTCATGTCTGTCATACATCTTGTTTTTTTTTTACTTTCAAAGTACATTATGGTTTTTCTGCATTTGCTATAGGTCTCTCTGTTTCTTTAGTTGTTTGTGGCTTGGGTTTTTTGGGGGGTTTCGGGGAGGTTTGGTTTTTTTTTTTGGTTTGGTTTGGTTTTTTTAATTTGGTTTTACAAATATAGGCTTCAGGATCTCCTGCTCACTCAGTCAGTGACATGAATCAGACCTTAACAGCTGAAACGTCTTCCTGATACCTCTGACATCCCCACTGAGACTTCTTTACTGCTGACAGCTGCCTAAGAATTAAACACACGAGAGTGTGCAAGCTTGTTTCATGGATGCAAAATGTTTTAGCACTCTTGGTTAAATTTAAATGAAAAGCAATTCTAGAAGTGGCAACAATCCTAAGGAGGACTCTTGGCAGTGCACAGCCATTTTGAGACAGAGAAAAGTGTTGATTCTCTAAAGGATGAGGATCAGTGCTACTCAGCAGACCTTGTACTGCAGCGCATGCGGAGACTTGTCTCTACCCACAATCTGCTAAGAAGAATAAATAATTTTATACAAAGAGGATGAAAGTGTGGGAAAATCTGGGTGATAAGAATAAACAAAGCTGAATATGTAGCTCTTGTAGACCCCAGAGGTGCAGTCCCTGCTGCTATTTATCTGCTGCTATTGTTACAGCTTTATCTGCTCTTTAACAAGTTCTAACGCATGCATGCCACTATCAATGTCGATGAGAGACATGAAAAAATGTGCAGCCCCTACTAATTGTAGCCAATCCTGTACATGGCAGAAGACAGTACAGGTGAAATGGAGCCATGTTTTCCCCTATAGCATCTGAAGCCCCATTTTTGTGTTTTATGCCTCTGTGATCATGCAAGGCATTGAACTAGAGACTAGCTTTATCCTCTACTAATGTCCTTTCTTACTGACTTTACATCTTTAAGAGGCTGTGAACATTTAATTGACAGAAAAAGGAAATACCTCATTAAAATAAACTTTACTCCAGATAAAAGAACGTGCAGTTCCTCTGGTGTGGTTAATAGGGTTATGTATTACTATATCTGGTTGTTTTACTGAACCTGACAAGGGTGAAGATCAGAAGCCATGAAACTTTTTCTAAAGGAAAGGGGATTCCTTATGTCATTTGGTACTTAGGATTGATTTTCCTTAACATTTACAAGAATTTCTAAAACATGTGAATAGCTTCTGACTGTAATCGGCAACCCACGTAGCTAACCCACTGTGAAAATTCTGTCTTTCTTGAATCTGTATTTCTTTTGCTTTTTCATTATTCATCAATGTGTCTCACTCTGGAGTATTACTCTGTGTTCTTTTTTAATCAAGTACTGTGTTGCTGTTAGGAGCAGATTCCTTCCCCTTCGTACTGATAAACACAGATGTGCTTCATTCAGAATCTGAATCAAAGCACTTGAATTCTTTGTCTCCTGAGAGCTTCTGAATGTTGCTGAAGCCAAATATTCTCCACAGAAAACTTCAAGGAACTTCAAAAAAGGGAAAGATCGTGCAATGGTTCCTCAGCAATTTCTCTTCTGCTTTTGCTTTTTCTGAGGATTCCAGAAAAGATAAGTTGAGGGAGGATTTGGGAGTTTTGCTACCACTATGTGACATCAGAAACCTAAACTTCACTCTCTTGCATCTTGCTAATATCTGACTTTCAAAGATATTTGGGCAACTTTTGTGATCCTCAAAGTCTACTCAGGGGAATGGGTACTTGAATTCAAAGAGTTAAACATCATGAATACTTTCAAAAACATATGAAGGACTGTTCCTGAAACCCCATATTGCCTTTTTCTTCATATCAGTCTTTCACACAGAATATCCAATTTATTGTGAAGGGATATCAGCAATTCCTTATCTTGGTGGGGAGCTGGATAGAAATTCCTGTCCTCTGTTTCTGACACCTCCTCAACACTGTGGCCATATGTAACATTTTGAAGACCTCGCAAGAGGCTTTCTGTAGGCCACGTTAGGCTCTTAAATACACAACTTCTGGGCTAACCACAGCTAGTGACATGTGACCTGTTGCCAAAGGTGCCAGGCATTTCTGAAGGCTTTGTGTTTGCTTTAAGGAACGTGTGCCTTTTTCACCAGTTGCCTTTGGGAAACTCCAAACAAAAATTGAATGTTTATGGAGTTTAATTTCTAACTGAAAACTACTTTCTCTGGATTAGTCATACACTAGTTTTTGAAAGATCCTATGTTTCCTGAGAAACTGGACTGCAGCTTGGAAATAACAGTAGTGCAGATTATTAAGTCAAATGAGGATATCATAATTAGGGGATCTCAAATGAGTTTAGAAGGCTGAGAAGTGGCTCCTTGTGCTGTATGACATAATGCAATGCATATGCATAATTTGATATATGTATGTTTTCTCACTCAGTGCACAGTATCAATGTTGGTAAGCTAACTGATATATTTGATCTTCCTTACTCAGAGGTTATTTAATGCATGCCATGCAGAACTCCAGTTCTGCAACAAACACAGGCCCGAGGCTCAAAATTGATAAAGTGTGCATGACAGAGTTATTATGTAAGGCATGAAAAACATGGCTAATTAAAAATATTCCAGTACAGCAAAATTGCCAGTATCCTGCAGACCCAGAAACTGATCGGAAGTCCTCATTTCTGATACATATTTTCTAACTAAACCTATATAGCATGTAAACTGTTTATATCACTATTATCAGGTAATCTATGACTTTAAAAGCCAGTAAGTTTTAATACAAGAGCTAAAGTGTTAATTATTTCTTCATGTATATGCAGAAGACATAATATTAGCAAAATGTGCCTGGGGTACTGGGAAGCATAAACTTTTTATCTGCTTGCGCATTACTTTTTCTAAAGTCATTATTTTTTTGAAGACACTGCTTACCAGCCAATTAGCTGAGTGATAATCAGAGCTAGTCAGACTGCTATATAGCTCTCATTTACCCCACACAGTCTTCGTTTCATTTATCACTAGTCAAGAATGTTTTTAAGAAGCTGCTTTGTGCTGCTGCAGTTTATGGCAAATGCCTAAATTACCGTGACAGAGAAAACACAAACATCTCTAGCAAAGAGTTGAAAACATGCATAAACTGTAATCCAGATCAAACTAACAAACTAATCCGTGTGTGACAGAGCTATAAATAAGATAGCCTGGGCTTTTTTCCCCCAGGAAGAATTAAGTTTTGCATGAGGCAACACAAAACAATAAAGAAAACCTGATCTGGAACTTGAAACAAGTCTATTTACTTTCTGATGTCCAGAATCAACTTCTGCTCATATTAAGCTTCACGAAAGAAAACTTTTCTTTCATGTACTTGTGGTTTAATCTATTTTTAACAAGAGCTGAGGTTGATTTTCCCTGGGTAGAAATAAAACATGGGAGTTATATGGCAGAACAAATTACTATTCTTTACATGACATCTGGTCTTAAACTGGTTTTGAATCAGAACAAAACCCTGGTGAAGAACATTTTATGACTGAAGTATATATTGGTCTTTCATTGTGACAGGTTAAATTAAGTAACAAGTTATGGTAGTGACTATAAAAAATCAAACCCTTGCGAGAGGCTGGTATTGTAATCCATATTCTAATCCAAAATGAGATGAAATTACTAGAGAACCTCCTTATGCCTTTAGTAGGCTTTTGCTCAGTCTATGAGGTTGGCCATCAATACCAAATTCCTCTCAAGATATGGAACAGACTAGACTGGATTAGAGTAGAACAGAGTATTTCAGTGGAAGGACCCACAACAATAATCTAGTCCAACTGCCTGACTACTTCAGGGCTGACCAAAAGTTAAAATATATTATTAAGGGCGTTTTCCAAATGCCTCTTAAACACTGACAGGCATGATATGTTTTGACACCCCAGGAGGCAATTTGCCCTCTTGGCTGCCAGGGCACACTGCTAATTCATATTAGACTTACCATCAACAAGCACCCCCAGATCTTTTTCTGTAGGGCTGCTCTTCAGCCACACCTCTCCCAATTTATGTGTCTGGTATTATTCCATCTCAGGTGCAGAATCCAGCATTTGTTCTTGTTAAGTTTCATATAGGCTCATCAGATTTTATCTGTGGAAATTGGTGAGAAACACAGAGATGAGAACCATATGAATTTAAAACTGACGCCAAAACAGTTGATCCTCAGTTAATTTTTCACCTGTATCAGCGGAAAGATAAGCACAGAAACAAAAAATATGGTTTTGGTTACAAAATAGGTTTACGCCTCCCAGTCAGTAGGAAACCCTGTTAAATTTCACAGATTTCTTCTCCTTTCCTTCTGCTGTCAGTCAGTTCAGAAGTGAGAATGAGAGCTGGTAGAACTGTTCAGTACACTCAATTTCTTCAGTCTTGGCTAGATGGCTCCAGTACATCTGATGACAAGTCATCTCTAAAGCAGGCACAGGACAACTCAAAATCTGCTCCTTTGTCCAGACAAGCCCAAATAACTCAGCTTGGTTGAATAGACTATGTGTTCATCTTGTGCTAAGTTCTGTATTGGGCACTTCAAAAAAGATCAAAGGAGTTGAACTATAGATAGCCCGGCTGCAAAGTGTTTTGGTTACAAAATGACTTATAATTCAAATAACAGAAGTGAGAGTTATGTTTTAATGACTTATTCCCCTTTATGATGTTCAAGACAAAATATAACAGCACAATTTAAATTAATATAACATTAATGAGAATATAACACTAAAATAATTAACAGCAAAAATAATGATAATAAAGCTATCTTGGGAGAATTCTAATTTGCTTAATTGGAGCATGTCCTTTAAGTTCATTGACTTCTAGGTAGGATTAAAAAAAAAATATGACCCAAACATAAAAAGATGTATTAAAGTGTTTGGGTTAACTTCACCCATAGAAAATCACATTTAGTGTGAGAAAGTAACAGTAATAGCTATTTAAACGAGAAGTAGAAGCTAAACTGTAAGTCAAATGCTAATGGGCTTCCTTTTCTGTCCATTGCAATAAGAGAGAAATTGGGTCTAAAGCTGGCAAGCTTTTGAAATATTACACAGTGCAACTGCTGTGGCCAGAAAATCTCAGATGGGAAGCCAGATCTTTTTGCTATTTAATCCTCCTCACACAGACAGCCTCTGAGCAGCAGGTGGAAGGACCCAAAAGCTCGTCTGTCGTTCTGCAAGGATGCCCATCCCAGTTGTGAACCCAAGGTGGCCATCAGTCCAGAAACAGACATTCTGTGATGTTCCCATCACAAGTTTGACAGGAACTCTTGCTGCTGGTGTCCTGGAGGTTTTATCCACGAGGTGAGAGTGTGCTGTGGTCAGGTAGGTGTCAAAAGCAAAGATGAACAGACATGCAGAAAGCTTGAACCTAGCTTTCTGCCCATGAGTGAATGTCATTCTCCACCCTCATCTAAGTAGGTAAGTTTCACAGATAATTCTGGTGTGAATTTGTGCAAGAAAATCTCAGTTACTGGGGATGCTATGGATGGAAACCACAAAATCAATCAACAAAAAAAAACCCAGACTACAATATGACCAAACATATGAGCAAAACAAATCCACCTAAAAAAAAGGACAATATATCTATATACAGTTTTAAAAGATCATTTGCCTGTTTCTAGTCAGTCCCTCATGTCCACATGTGCAATGAGTAGGCAACAGCCTACAGATTATTCAGACTTTCCTTCCTTGTACCCATCACACCCCTAAAATGACATCTGAATTGGGCTAATGCCAACCTTGTAACTCAGTATATCAATTATCTGATTCAAAATAAATCCTATGGCAGTTTTGAACAGAAAAGAGAGGAGAATGGTGCCATGCCTCTCTGAGTCCTACAGCACAGGCAATGCTTCCTAGTGGTAGTAGCTACAAAGTAGAAAATAAAGTAGACCCAACCAGGACTCCAGCTACTTTGCGATAATTATGTTGCCTATTTCTTCTCAGTTATTTAATGAAAAACTACACAGTCAGGCATATTTTTTTTTGCCACACTTCTCATTACTAATTGTACTCTCTGGAGCTGGTTATTAATTTGAGGAAGATACAATTATCTGTCAATGCAGGGGTCCTGCAATTTCTTTAAAACTCAATTTTACTAGAAAACAATAAAGTTAAATTGATGGTCCTGGGCGGGGGGGGTTTTAAGAAAGCACAACCCCAGCAGAGATAATTATTGCCAGCAGTGCTATGTCTTTACCATTTCAATAGTTTGTATTAGCTGGGAGAGAAGAGATGGAGCTACACAAAAATAATGACAGGATAGACCTGGAGTCAGAGACTTTAATTGAACAGTAACAGCAATTGGCAAAGTGGCTAAACTGTCTCCTCAATGGTAACACAGTAATGAAGCAGCAACATGACCTTTCTGTCCAACAGATGGTAGGTTTACATCCAGGCAAGAGCAGATCACTTCAGCCATCTCAAACACATGGATTGCCACCTGTGCTGCGTTCATTGAGATGTGTGACTGCTTGGAATAAGTTTCTGTGTTGAACAACAGTCCTCTCTTCCACAGGGCATGCCTTCTGCAGGATTTTCCTGACTGACTATAAAGAGTGCTATAAGCTGTGTCATCTATATACTTGCTTTTAATCCATCAAAAGTCTACATTTAATTCCAGCGGTGGTGCTGTGTTATTCTGGAAGCGGAGAGCCTGCCTGCAGCAGAGAACAACACCGAAGCTTAACAAAGGGCAGTTGAGGAGGCTCCGCTACGCATGGGAAGCCACATGGATTCTGCAAAGCAAACATTGGTATTGCTAAATTAACATCATCTTCCATGCACATGGCACAGCTGCTGGTGTAGTGTTTTTCATTCATTCAAAAAGAAAGTCAACAATTCTGAAATGTAATTTCTCCTTTGACTAGTAATTTTCCTTCAGTGACTCATTCATACCAGTTCCTTATCTGTATATCCCAGAGGCTTTTGGGGTTGGATAATAGTGACAGCAAGAAAAATCAGCCTAATGCTGGCCTCCTCCTTTAACAACTGGTTATCACTTGGAATATGTCCAGGCTCAACCGTCAGAAAATTCAGAGACATGTGACTATCTTCAAACCTATTGAAACTGTGCATGTAAGTTAGAATTTAGCCCCCTGACTCCAGTATATTCCTCTGAAAATGTTTTCCCCATCTGAATGTACCAGGTTACATAAAATTCCATACGCTTTCTGAAACCTCCCTTTGGTGTCCATCTCTGAGGGCTCTCATCTAATATTTATCAGGCTAGACTGTACAGGCAGGCACAAGCCTGATCCTCTCTCTGGGATGCCTTCACAGGCACCAAAGCAGATAACATCCACAATTTCTTTTCATTCCTCAGAGTGGTAATTAACACTGTTCTGATAGGAGAAGAAGAAAACAACAGTCTTCTGGGTTGCCCTGATACTCTTGTTGAGAAAAGGTAAATTTGTTTGCTCCCTCAGTCTACCTGGCCACTGGGGACAAGGAAGGGACAAAGACATGAGCAGAAACTATACCTCATTTTCGTATCCCATGTCCAGATAACTCACACAAGGTTTGATGGCTTTTATACTTTTCTGTGGATAAATAGTCCAGGCCACCAGCTGTTCATTATTGGTTTTGACTTAGAATACTATAAAAAAGTAATAAACAAGTAACAATGGTATGATTTAAAAGTATATTTATTGACACCGCATAGAAATGTATCAAGACCTACATCTCTTTCCCACAGCCATGGCTAAAGATGAATATGAGCAACAGATGTTGTCTCTCTGCACCTCAAACACCCAGGAGAATGGAAGAGATTTGCTACTTGCTCTGAAAGTCAACAATGATGGCTATTTTCAGATCACATTGGCAAGAATTGAAAAACAGTTTCTCACAGAGAATAGGTTTTGCAAAATAAAGTTCAGCAAGATGCAGGGTGAAATTTAACTTCAGTTTTTTAATTGTCATAATCAAATAATAGTTATGCTCCTGGGCTTTCTCCTTTTAACTGTATGTGCATACAGTACCAGCTAACTTTTTGCAGCTTCTGAATTGTCAGATGTCTGCTAATTGCTTGATTTTTACAGAGGATCTGTGTACGTTGTTCAGATGGACTTTTGGGTATTCATCACCTTTGCAAATCCAGGCAGGTGTTTCAAAGGATCAGACCAGCCACATCTGATGGAGAATACTCCCAAAACAAGTTATTATACCTCAACCATTCAACTGAAACACTCTCAAATCAAGGGAACATTGTATCTGAAAGTGAATATTACATATTGTACAATAGAGAGTAAATATAGCTGAGACACTGAAATAGTCAAACTGAGAGTGTGTATATAATTTTTTGTAACTCAGGTTTGGGGGACATACCTAGAAGAATTGTGCCGTCCAGTCTGAAGTGAAATGCACATTGTATTTTTTTATCATTAATAAGAAATGTAATTTTAAAAAAAAATGTTCAAGTATTGATTTAAACAATTCTAGTGCCAAAACACCTGAAGCTAGGGAACATTGTTTTAATTTACACATAGGTCCATTTTCATCACGCTGGCAGTGTCAGGTGGGTGTGAGTTATACTTACATACTCTCTAAAGCTGACATGATATGCTACAGCTCTGCACAGTAAATGGAGATGAGGTCTCAGAGGTTCAAGGAAACTAACCTTTCAGAGAGAAAGTCCCTTTGAATATTCAAGAGAAAGTGGGCTCAGATTTGGATGTTTTAGGAGAGCCTGATTGTAACAGTTTAGCTCATCTGTTGTGATGTTAGCCATTTTGACCTTCCCAGTGAAGGGGATTAAGAGTCTGCTTACACATTTTCCAATGTGAAATGACACAGAAAGAGGTAAGGCTCCAATAAGCCCTATAATCAAAAAAGAAATGTTTTTCTGCAGCTCTTTGAAGTCGTTAAGAAGTAAAGGTGGGTCAATGGGAGGGGTTGAGAGAAGGTGATCAAAGGTGGAAATTAAAGCACTTCATCATGTAATTCTCAAATTTATTATATTAATAATATCAGCAGGCTGCAGCTACCAGCAGCAATGCAACTGAAGCTGGCAAAGAGCAGCAGTAGATATCATGTGTCATCCTAGAGTAGTGTGTAGAGGAGGGAACTTTGGCAAGGGCAGCAGGCAACCCTTGTTGCAGAAATGTTGAGACATGTTCATCAGACAGAGGAAATGGACCTCAGTTACTACAGGCATGTCTCAGGGTATCTACTTATTCAGTTTATCTGATCTGGGAAGAAAAGTGCCTAAGACAAGCCTGACAATATTTCAGACTGCAGTGAAGGAACTGTTTGGAAATATCGCGTGTGTGCTTCCAGTCTGTGTGTTTTTCTTTATCAGTCTGATTTTTAGTTTTATGAGACATATCCCAGCAGGAAGTGTTACTTCATAACCTGTGCTATAGCTGCAGCTAAGCAACTTTGATATTTTTGTCTTCAGCTGATTAATTTTTGGGAATGCTTGAGAATGGGCTTGCAAAGCTGGGTAGGCTGGTGGTCAAAGGCTAGGCTGATGCCCCATGCGGCCAGTCGAAGTGGAGTAAGTCTTGGAGTCCCAAATGCCTGGGAACCTCTCTCTGTTACACAGGCATTGTTAACCTTGTGAGCCACTAGAGCATTTTTCACTGGGATATTCCACTTTTGCATACATTTTGTTTGTTCTTCCCTGTGAGATTGAACTTGCACACACTATCATGCTACGACCAAATGTTTCAAGTTCCTGAAAATTATATTATCTCACTTGCAGTGCATAGGTAGTAGTCATTTGTGCTATCAAGCTAGTTTTTTTTCTGCTGTTTTTCAACTTGTGGTAGTTGGGGCAGAGTCCAAGACAGTAAGGCAATCCAAAAGGTTTTCTTCCATTTCCTCATAGCAAGAAATCATGCGATCAGGACATACAAATTTTTTAACTCATATTAAACATTACTAGACTGTCAAAAATGCCACTGAAGTACTGTAGCTTAATTTACATGGAAATTATATCTTTTACACTTAAGCGAGCCTCTGGTCAACAGTGCAATGGTTAAGGAGTGGATGAGAGCCAGTGACAGAGTTTGAGATTTCCAGAAGGCTGGATTAATTGAGGCAGGAATGAAGTGAAGGACCAGGTCACTTCCAAAGCAGAATGCACAGAGAGAGAAGGAAAGTAACTCTTCACTGTCATTCCAAGAAGGTTAACAAGTCATGCCAATTAGAAAGGGAGCTTCTAGTGAGAGAGTCATCATGAGAAGGCCAGCTAGGGGAATTTATTCATAGAACATTGAGCAGATTCAAAAATGCTCTCTAATTCTCTTTTTATGACCCATAGGATCATGAGAATAGGTAGTTTTGCTGTACTAGAAATTAATACTCAGTAGTTATCCACTTAATATAGAAAAGAGCTGTGATTTTTCTATTTAATTCAAAATGCAAACAAAAATATTTTAATTATTTAAAATGTTAAATAATTTTATGTATTCAACATTGTTAATGTTTAACGGAGGTTATAGATTTATTTTTTGTAATTCTGTGGTTTGGGGGATACTTCTAGCAAAATAAGACAATCCAGATTTAATTTAAAAATGAAACGTATTATTTGAAGATTCAACACTGGTTCTTAAGAATGTTTTTGAGTCTTAACCTGGTACATGTTGACAGTGAGAAACATAAAAAATTAATAGCATGAAAATAAGAAGCAAGTATTTCAGCCAACTGGATTAGAAAGCCTTAAAGTTGAAAACACCTATAACATTCATCTGTATGACACTCACCTTAGGGAAGTTATTAATACATTTAGTGTGGGTGGTGTGTTGAAAATGACTTGCATAGCTACAGGGTAATATATTTCATCCTTTACCATAGCT
The DNA here is from genome assembly GCF_000699245.1 of Pterocles gutturalis. Taxonomy (NCBI): domain Eukaryota; kingdom Metazoa; phylum Chordata; class Aves; order Pterocliformes; family Pteroclidae; genus Pterocles; species Pterocles gutturalis. Next base: position 91,192 of record NW_010110264.1, on the reverse strand, counting down.
TCTCTTAAAATAAAAGGAATTTTTTTTTTTTTTGCATTAGTTTCCACGGCAGTTTGAAATACATACAAACTTTCTCTCTTTTTTAAAGTGTTATTTTGCAAGAATTCACATTAGTCAATGACTGTGTTATCATTTCCCAATGAAGAAACAAACCATATCAGAAGTTGAGCTTATATTGCACAAAGCAAACACATGAAGTAGTTTATTTTCTATCACATCTTCCTCTTAGACACAAAAGGAAATTGAGAACAAAAACATACTCTTTCATCTGTGACTGATGTTAGTGAGGTCTTTTCATGGTCATCTCCTGACAAGTTGTTTTTTTCTTGTTGTTGTGTACAGGCTTGCATCAGAAAACTGTCCTTTTCCCCCCATTCTTCTCCATGTCTCCTATAACTATGTGCTAAAATGGCAGAATTAGGAGCCAAAACAAGGTTCTTTGTCCAGAGAACTGGTCACTGCTGGACGCAGTACAATTTTCTCTCTCTGTGTCCCTGCACACCACCCTGGACAAGTTTACTGGAGGAGCAAAGGCCAGAGGCAAGGTCTGTTAAGAAATTTTTTTTTAAGAAAAGTTTTCTGCTGGTTGCAGTGGGCTTCATTAAGCCTGAAGAAAATAAATGCTGCAGGCTCTGTGAGTGCATTTCTTCCTCCATTCTCTTCAGAAACCACCTGGGGGTGTGGCTGCCAACGTCAGTGACATGGGCACATTTGCCTGCTTTTTGTCTCCTTTTTAACAGTTAATAGGAAACATGGGGGACAAACCTACAACAGAGCCATAGCAACAGTGGTGCTCTGCTCTTTGCCAAGAGCGTGTTTCACAACCACTGGGTCTTCTGTACCCCACAGTCATGGAACCGCGAAGCAACATGTTAGATCTTGTAGTTGCCATGCACGTCTAAACTGCAGAAGCAGAAACACTTCGAAGATTTGGAGGCTGGGACTGTAAAGAGTGGTGACAGCTGATTTACATTGAACAATATGTGAATTTGCTTAAGTTATCTGGCTTCTTTTCTCAAAAAAAAACAACAAAAAACCCCACAACAAAACCAAAACCCACATTTCTCTTTTTGTCTCTTAGGACAAATATATATGGTTCATGACAACTGAAATATTTAAATGAAAAATTTCAACCAACCATTCTATAACAAGCTTTTAGCATCAGTTGAAAGTGGAGATTATTCAGGGAGACAACTGGAAGTCCCTAGATAGATCTGATTAATTAACAGGAGAACATCATTGCCAATGTCTCTGAATAATCTATCCACTCTATTAAATATTTTGACCCTAAAATTTTTGTAGATATTCATCCTTTGTGAGTGATTGCAGGAAGAATCTTGATGCTTTAATAGTGATATTGATCACTTTTATAGAACTCAGCAGTGATTTTTAGCACCAACTCATAAAACTGATGGAACAGAGTGATGAATAAGGACTTGCAAATTCAAAGAGCTGCACAGATATTAACTAATCACCACAACATCATGGTGGATCACTGAACTAATATGCTATTATGCTGATGGGAATATTAACATAGAGTGACTTTCCAAATCTTGAAACTCAGAGCTCATGACTTCCCACTTTGTTCTCATTCATTTCTCTAGCATGTTGACTTTGCTTGACATGCACTAATATTCAACAATAACAGCCCAGAGCTGCTGAGTACATGCAGTAATTTGAGGGATGTCCACCACCTCTGAATCTCCCACAGAACTTGCAGAGTGTTTAAGCTCTCAGCTGCTAGCAGCTGTGCCCAACTGAGGAAATGAAGCAATGGACAGCAGACTGCATTGATGCCCCCAGAAACACTCACACACGTGCATCACTTTGTTGCTCTCTCCCACGCCTGACTCACCTCACTTTTGATACAGAAGGAGGAGATAAGCATTGCACTGCAGCAGCTGAAGCTGGAAGGACGGGCATCGAGAGATGAAGCAGAAGCATCTCTCTTCATGGAGGTGTGGGAAAATCCCTCTTTCCTGTGCCACTGCTCTCAGCATGCATGAAGGGGTGGTAGGGTCCTGAGGGCTTGACCAACAAACTGCTGAGGGCTCTGGGCACTGCAAGGCATGAACCCCTAGACCTGTAGCAGACTGCTTTTATTTAAATGAGTGCTCTGCCAATTTGTCCCTAGAGAGCCAACATCCAGAAATAAGACTGAAAATAGCATTAGGGTAATATACTCACTCATGAAGGTACCTTCTTCATCACTTCTTATATTTTTATCTTTCACCTTCACTTTATGTTTTCTTCTCTTTCATGTACCACTAATTTTCAGTGATGAAAAAGATTGTGCCTTCACTGATCCTCCCCAGTTGGGACTAGATGTAGCCAAATTGAACCTATCTTGAGTACCAGTGCAGTCTGAAGTAAACGGAGCTGTCCCGGAAGGAACTGGCTTGCATAGCATGGCTGGTAGAAAACTTTATTTTCAAACAAAATGCTATTTTCTTTTCCTAGTAATTAAAAAAGAATCCACAGGATTATTAAAATATTCAAGTTTAAAAGTCTCAACATTTGCTGAAAAATGTGAGGTCCTTTGATGTCCCGTGCCTGGATTCCCTTCACAACAATGCTCAGGACATTGCTCCCTTTCTTGCTTTACCACAAGAGGTATTGCAGAGTGTTCACTGTGTTTGATGGTTTGTCACTGAAATACATCTAGCCATGGAAAAGACTAGTATACCAATTAAGAGCCTGAACTGTTGCCTCCTAAGGTGACTAGAAACTTTTACCTTGGTGTTAGTAGACATTAAATCAGGTCCTGGGAGAGCAGGCTATATGGATAAATCTGCATTGCTCTGGGCTGTGGCAGCTCTTGATACTACAATCTTTCTTTGAAGGAGATGCAATAACTCAAGGTCTTGTAATTTTAACATTAAAAGACTGTGTGAGTGGATGGTCTAATTAGCCACTAAACAATGTCATTGCTGATGTGAGACAACAGATGTGAAGCCACAAAGGAAGTGATATTTGTAAAAATGCTATTTGTACCCGTCTTCTGATGGCAGATAGTTCTGTCCTATTAATTTTTTTTTTACTTGACTGGGGAGCCAGTTTATAAGTAACCACTAATCATTAGTTATTATGCTAGTGCTTCAGTTTCCCAAAAACATACTTCAGTGCCAGATGAAGCCATGGAGGGGAATAGGACCCCCATGTTTTAAAATAGCAGAAAAAATCCCCAAAACTGGTAGTGAAATTAAAAGCAGTGAGAGGTTTTCTCAGTGCCTACTGTGTTATACCTCCTTCTAGCTCGGGAGCTCTTCTCAGCTGAAGCTCTTTTTTAAGAGCCCAGGACTGATAAAGATGGGAGAGGAAGAGCTGCAGCTCGGCAGGGAGCTAGACTGAGACAGAGAAACCTTACAGGCAAAATATTTGCATGTAAAACATAGAGTCCTGTGGTGTACAATACAGATTTTGATAGAGTGAGGTTTTAAAATAATAGAAAATTGGTTAGGGAGGTCATCTAATCCATACCTTGCCTCACATTCAAGTTAACTTATTATTAATAAGTGGAACCGCTACGCACGAATAACTCAGATCACAGAATCTTTATACCACTCTCATGTATTTTCTTTGTGATTCTCATATTTTTGCAGCCACAGTCACACCTGGGGAACTGCAAAGTCAAAGTCAAGTGCTACACATTCTTTTAAAATGATAGGAAGCATTTCTCTCCAATGATTTAACATTTCCTGTACTGTAATTATAATAAGATACACATTTTAATATGACCATCCTGCACGTTGTACTGTCCTACATGTACAAATGTGGTATGTAAAAGCACATCAAAAAAGTTTCATTGAAGTGGCAAATTCACTACTCAAAATATCATGCAGGTTGTCTTAACCTGGTCCATTTGAACCTATGTTTTATAGTATAGCCTTCATTGCCTGATAACATCCAATTTCTTTCTACATGATGCTTGACTCATTGTTAAGCAGAACAGCATTTTGTTTCCATTCAGCAGTAAAGTTTTGGTTGAAGAAGGGTTACAACAGAAAGTGTTAAGCAACTTTTACAGCAGTGACCAATGCCAGCCCAGCCTCTACGAAGGGGTGGCAGTTTGAACTAACTTGTAGGTTGGCATTGTAAAGTAAGTGCTGTGAGAAAAAATCAGTAAGCAGACTGCAGGGGATGTAGGTTATGCAACGTGAAAGGTGCATGGTTACAGTGGGCTTCCTGATTGTCCTGTATCACTATCAACATTCCACACAGTTACCATTCCCTTAATTGTCATGGAAGTTGTACTAAGTGTTTGATACATAAAAAAAGACTGATTAGAGAATAAAGGCTACACTCACACTGCTTCTCTCAATGCTTTCTCACATCTTTAAAAATGTATGGTTTGTTACAAGGGCTCAGTGTGTCTATTTACTTGTTTTATCAGTGAGTGGAAATGGAGGCTTAATATCTGTCATGTTTCCCAGGATTCTTATATACAAAAAAATAAGTCTCTGCTGCTATTCTCATTAATTTCCTTTTGTCTTTCAGATGACTTTGCTCTTTGCAGTAGATATAAAATGAACCTGTTAGGTGGACCACAGAAAATGGGATGACATTGTTCAGTGCCCCTCTACATCTCATAGAGATACTCATGAACAATATGTTACCTTGACAGTTGCCAGCTTGCTAACTATACTCTAAGCATACACAAGTTATATTGCAAATCCTCAGGGAGAATCAGGAAAACAAAACAAACCAAAAAAAAAGGAATAAAAAAAAGAAGATGCATAGAAAAAATAAAAAAATACTAATAAAATCAAGCATCATGCAATAGATAGTAATGTCCTCTACTGTGAAATTGTGTGTCAGTTCCTACTCCCACGGTCCACCAGATGATACTATTCTAATAATCTGTCAGCTCTAATGAGAAGGAGCCAGTCAGCCTACATGCAGCTGGGAGCTTCATGTCAACACCAATCAGGCACTGCTGTCTCTGTCACTTTATCATATATGCTTTAAATAAAGCAAGATAAACTCTGTGCCTAAGGGTTTTTTTGAAGATTTTTTTCCTGTTCTTTTTTTGTTCTTTTAATAGTTTGTACTTGATAGCCAAAAGTTCTGCTTTTTTTCAATAGCCTGAGCATCTTCAGTGAGGTAAAAAACCAAAATGACAATGAAAGGAATGATGAGGCTGCCTCTTAAAAATTTGGGTTTGTTTTGGTTTTTTTTTCCCCAGGATGGTACAACTCATTTTCATGTCTAGGATGAT